>NC_059341.1:111571997-111875027 GCF_018350155.1 Leopardus geoffroyi
AAAAGGATCTCTGTCAACGTTTTTAAAATTTCTTTTCTTTCTTTCCTCTCCTCTCACCCTCTTCCTCTCTTCTTTCTTCCTTTCTTCTCTTACTGTTTATTTGTTAATTCATTTGTTCCCTCATTCTTTCCTTCTTTCTTTTCTGTCTTCCCTCCTCCTTACCTCCCTTCCGTCAAGAATTCGAAAAACATCATTTTCTACTCCCAAAGCTCTAAAAAATACCTAAACAATAAGAGTTTCTCAAGAATTCAAGGGTTAGCATTAACTCAATGAATCAAATAATAAATATATAGTTACATATGTAGTGAAATACACATATAGTTATATATATTTATTATTTACTATGGTAAAAATATATTTTATTAATCACCTATTACATGTCAGACTCTGTGCTGAATTTTACATATATTTTGTCATTTAAACTTTACAACCACCTTTTGAAATGTATATTACTATAACTCAAAGTAGTTGAATATATTTGCTAAGACCTCATAATTGAAAACTGACAGGCAGAACTCAAAATCAGTTCTTGAGAGACTCCAAAGTCAATATTTTGTCATTCTAGGAGTATGTATTGAAAATGGTAAAATTCAGATCTGGGCCAGAATCATACAACATATAACCTAAGACTTGGAAGTGGCTTCAGAGGTCTTCTTAATGCAAAATGCTGCTCCTCCAAAAATTTCTGCCTAGACAAATCTAGTAAAAGGTTGCATTATTTTCTGGAGAAATTCATTCTAGTTTTGAGCCAAATTTCTCTCTCTCCCTCTCTCTCTCTTTTTCTCTACCCTATGTTTTGATCTTTGTTTCCTCCCTTGTGTAGGGTGGCCATATGTCCTACTTTGCTCAGGGCAGTCTTGGATTATTTAAATCTGTTGTCCCAACATAATTATTAATAATATCTCCCTTTAACTCTCAGAAATGCCCTATTATGGATGATAAATTATATGTTCACACATCTATGAGACCACAAAGATTTAAGTTTTCCAAATATTTAAGGAGAATCATCAAGTCTCTTACCATGTATCTCCTTTGCAGGCTAATATTCCTGGTTGATCTTTACCCCAAATGACACAGTCTCAAGTTTCCCTTAATCCCCTTTGGCCACAGTCTCCTGGACTTTTTCTAATTTAGATGTTGTTATCAGGCTTCGTGGGCCCTTTGGGGGGTCCCATGCATAGGGTGTGATATTTTAAGAAGTAAGGCATGTAACAGCATTATATGAGATTCCTAGGGCTGATGTAACAAATTGCCACAGACTAGGTAGCTTAAAACAACAGAAATTTATTCTCTCACAGGCCAGGACTCTGAAATCAAAGTGTCAGCAGGGTTGAGTCCTTCTGGCGGCTCCGAGGCTCCCCTGCCTTTCTCCTAGCCTGTGGTGGCTTCTAGCGACCTTAAACATTTCCTACTTTGTGGTAGCGTACATAATTCCAATCTCTGCCTTTGTCTATGCATGACGTTCTTCTCTGTGTCTCTGTGTCTTCTTTTCTCTCTAAACCCGGGATGATTTCATCAGGATATTTTTTTTTTACTTAATTATATCTGCAAAGACTATTTCAAAATAAGGTCATATTTACAGGCACTAGAGGTTAGGACTTGGACCGTTTTTGAGGGACAAAGTACAACCCACTCTATGCATATACACATTGTTTTGAAAAGTGGACCAATAGATTTGCCCACATCACAGAGACATCTGTAATTTCCCCAGAAGTTGGGTAACCTGCTCCAGTTTTTAATCTATCCTGAGCACCATATTCCCAGCACCCTTAAGGACAGTTTTAATTGGAGTCATAATGCCTGGCACATGGTAGGCATTTAATAAATATTTGTTTAATAAAATATTGAATGGTTTGATCATTTTAGAGGACAGTCCCCCCCTTTGAAAATAGGCTTTAAATATGGCAGCCAGTGGATTTATTTATTTTAAAGGACAAATGCTAATGCTAATGAAAATTGAGTTGATTTCTAATTATAGCTACTGGAGTCACCCACATTGCAGACAGACTAATAGGAGAATCCTCTTATAAAAGGAATTTTTCCTTATTATTTGATTTAGGTAGAAATTGATTAAGGCTGGACTCCTCTCCTCAAAACACATAAGGTCTGCTGAAAATGTCAGTTTCATGAGAATGTGGCCTCTATCTCATTTTTTCCCCCTATCAGTCTATGATGCATCTTAATATAAGTCAGGGATGCTCTGGGCTCCTGAATTAGTCTGTTTTCCTCCCTATGATAAAGAGAACTTAATGCTTTCTCCACTATGTGGCAAAAACCTTATTAAGATATCACTTCTTTTGTTGGGACTTATACAATTGACCTCTTCACTAATTGTCCACATCATCTTCCCCCACTCCCCAATTTTCCGTCTTCAAAACCTAATCTTGCAAGCAAACTAGATACCCAAATACCTGTTCCTGAAATCGATCATTAGCATTTCCTACCATGTTTTGTGATGTATTTCACAGCTTGAGCATAAGTGTTCGTAATGATGGCTCAAATCCAGCAACCTGCAGACTTTTCCTTATGATTAGTTGTACTTTGGTTTCAACAACCTAGGACAGAACAAGTTTTGATAGTCATTCAACTGACAGTTATGCTCCACTTAATTCTATGCCACATGGAATATTTTCCCTTGCATGAGATTCCCAGTGGTGTGCTTCCAAGGTCCAAGATTCCTCTCTTGCAATGTGGCCGAATAGGGACTTAATTTTAGCAGTTCAATTCTACTGGATTTTTTCTTCTAAGTTTTAATGGTTTATACCTAGAAAAATGATTTCAGCTTTCTACTACCCCCAACAGCTGAAAGTCAAGAAAGGCAGAAATAAAGGCACACTGGCTATTATAATTTCAGTTATAATCAAGAGATTCTTACTGACTTCCCAGTATTATGTAGACAGAACTTCTTTTGGTCTCGGTGGAACTCCCAAATAAGATGGATGCAAAAATTTTTAATGTTTATATACTCCTGCCAAAGTACCAGTTGTTTGTTTAGATGTATGGCTATAATTCAACAATCTTGTGAATTCCATTTAGTCCAAGTATCTAGCAGATTAAATAAATATTGCTGTGAACTTGAATGTCACAATAGATGGTAGACTTTCCAGAACCTTACCTGGACTCATTTTCAAGTATGAAGATTGTTCCCTCATGGGTCATTCTTTCAAGTGGAATGTTCCTGTTCAAATTAATATTTTTCTCATAGGTTAACTTTACTAATATTGACATTTTAAGATACGCCCCCCCCCCCGCAGATACTTAGTGTCCCTTTGATGTTTGCATAATCCTGGACTTGATTATTTTTCCTTGTCCAATCCTCTGAAATGTTAAATATAACTGAGTTGTTATAAAAGATTCTACAAACTTAAAAATAGTCTCTTATGATATGAAGAGTTCCTGAAACTCCATCCTTGTGCCTTTTGAGAGATATTTCTCTTCTTAGCTCCTATCAACAAATTGGTATTCTGAAATAAAGTCTTGTTTTTCCTTTCTTCCTTTAAGCCCCAAGTTGATAAGGATTACTAGATGTTAAAAAATAATAATCCTGACTATTTTAGCAAGTTGTTATGGAAAATAGCACCAAAAAGAAACTATTTAAGAGTCTAATAACATTTAAATACTATTTTAAACCTCTTATCACATCTCAGAAACCTAAATATAACAGTTTTGGCAGTTTTTCCAGAACTGGGCTGTTGGAAAAACAAGGACTGCCAATTTAGGGAGATAATCACCTACTGAATAGGTTTGTTGAGGGAGGTTACAGAAATAGAATTTTCTAATAATTATCTTGAAGGGTTTTATTTCTCCTACCTGTGTAGTTCTATGAAAGCAGCTTGAAACTCTGTAAACACTAGGTCCCACAAGGATAGGGCACAAAAGTACCAGATAAAACCTTTGTCATCAGAAAAAGTCAAAGTTTGATATGACTGTGAGTTAATCTTTCTCTTCCACATTCTTCTTTCTTGCCTTTATTTTTTCCATTTTTCTTTCTTCTTTTTTAATGTTTATTTATTTTTGAGAGAGAGAGAGCATAAGACGGGGAAGGGCAGAGAGAGAGGACAGAGTATCTGAAGCTGGCTCCGCGCTGACAGCAGCAAGCCTGACGCGGGGCTCGAACTCACCAACTGTAAGATCATTACCTGAGTTGAAGTTAGCCGCTCAACTGACTGAGCCATCCAGGTGCACCTCCATTTTTCTTTCTTTAATGTTTTTTTCCCCTTAAAAACAAGTAAAAGTAATAACGTTATCACTGAATGTATTTATAGGTATTAAAAGGAAAGTAGTGTAGTCAGTAGTTTAAATCTAATTCATTTTATGAGTAGTTATATACTATTCCACAGGATATATATGCCATATTTTTTAACCATCCTTATATTGGTGAACATTCATATGTTTTGCAATTGAAAGAAAGAGAAAGAAAGGGAAAAAGAAAGAAGGAAAGAAAGAAAGAGAGAGAGAAAGAGAGAAAGTAAGAAAGAGACAGAAAAAAAGTGCTTAAATATTTGTACATATATTCTTATAGCTCTTTTGGTGGAAGTTCTTTTGGATAATTTGTTGATCTAATTGTAAGCTTATTTTGTTTATTTATTAAAATTTTTTTTTCACTTATTTATTTTTGAGAGACAGAGAGAGCACAACTGGGGGAGAGGCAGAGAGAGAAGGAGACAGAATCCAACGCAGGCTCCAGGCTCTGAGCTGTCAGCACAGAGCCCAACGTGGGGCTTGAACTCACAAACCGTGAGATCATGACCTGAGCCGAAGTCGGATGCTCAGCCCACTGAGCCACCCAGGAGCCCCTGTAAGCTTATTTTAAATATTATTAATTACTGGGGTGCCTGGGTGGCTCAGTCGGTTTCGCGTCTGACTTCAGCTCAGGTCATGATCTCCCGGTTTGTGAGTTCAAGCCCCACGTTGGGCTCTGTGTTGACAGCTCAGAGCCTGGAGCCTGTTTCAGATTCTGTGTCTCCTCTCTCTTTCCCTCCCCCAGTTATGCTCTGTCTCTCAAAAATAAATGTAAAAAAAAAAATTAAATGTTATTCATTAATGCCCAGATATTTCTCTACAGATTGTACCAATTTCTTACAACCTTTTTATATAAGTAATAATTCAGACATAATACCATCTATATGGTTTGATGGGGCATAAAGAATAGATCTAGAAAAGCCAGTATCTCTCCTATTAGAGTTTTTGAAGAAGAGAATAGAAGATATAGGAGAACAAACAGTAAAAGATATAATAAATATATCCCCATGATTTCAAAGGGAAAAAAGAGATTGCTTAAGAGTGAGAACTAAAAATGGGGGCACCTGGGTTGCTCAGTCGGTTGAGTATCAGAATCTTGATTTTGGCTCAGGCTGTGATCTCATGGTTTGTGAGATTGAGCACTCCGTTGGGTTCTGCATGGGCCATGCAGAGCCTGCTTGGGATTCTCTCTTTCCCTATCTCTGCCCCTCCCCTGCTCACACACACACTCTCTCTCTTAAAACAAATAAATAAACTTAAAAAAAAAGTGAGAGCTAAAATGACATCTGACTTTTTGGCTATAATGTAGGCTGCTAGCAAACAGTGTCTCCAAGGTGCTAAAGGAAAATTATTTAGGTGCCATATACAACTAAACTGATTCCAATGTAAGAATAAAAGTAAAAGTAAATTGCTCTCACCCATATTTCCTTGGGTTTGTCAGTGTCTATCCTACTGCCATGTGAGTAGAGAAAACACGAAAGGTAGAGGTAGGGATGCCTAATTGTAGGTGCTTGAGTACCCCCACTTTCCCTCCCATAGTCCAAGTTTTAGATGATTATATCCAAGAAAGGAGGGTGGGGGAAAAAAGCATTCTGCGCAGAAATGCCAGATGGCTTCCTGAAGGTAATAGCAACTCAGTAGAGGGATGGCAAGATGGAAAGTTAGAGGACTGTCTCTTCGGACTGTGCCACTCTAGCACTCACTACTTCAATTGCTTTTAAAATTGTGTCCTATGAGTACTTAAACGTGTATCAGATCTTAGTACCTTTGAGGAAAATATGCTCTGTCATTTATATTCATGTTTTATTTTTCCTTTTGAAAATCTGAATCACTTAGGAGACAGAGGAAGTATGGGGAGTGTATATTTGTATGTGTGTAGTATGCGTGTGTGTGTGTGTGTGTGTGTGTGAGATATGGGACCGTATTTATTATTTCTTCCTTCTTAATTGTAGTCTTGGCATAAAAATCTGCCAAGATTTCTTCCATGTGAGGCTCTACCAGCTGTTGAAAGGCAAGAAAACCTTTCTGTTTCTAATCTGAGCTTTACATAATGTTTTGGCATTTGACTACTAAATTAAACTCCTTTCTTCCCCTAGCTCTAATACTTATACTGCAAAAATAAATTATAAGGCTGCAAATGTCAAATGTGAACAAGTTTATCAAACTAAATACATTCATTTCTGTTGCCTACATAATGTTCATATCTAAGGGAAAAAATGTCAAAACTTACTTTATAAATTTTAACACTTTAAATTAAAGATAGGTCATCTTTAAGTCTGGACTTTAAAGTCAACAACACAGTAACTGAATGCCTGGCCATTATTTGTTCATCAATAATTTATCATTTTTCGGTATTACAGGCTCAGTCTGCTAAGCACTTGCAAATGAGGAAAATCAGATTGCCTACTCAGAATCAAGCAGTTAGGTCCACATCAGAGAGACATGAAAAGATCCTTTAAAGAGGAAAAATGGCTTCTAGACCACCACAATTTGACTATTATCAGACTAAGGATATTAATCTAGTGAAAAGTCTACCAGTCAGATGGGAGAGCTGTGAAAGCATGGAAAAAGAAAGCTCACAAAGGCACACGGCATTGTGAAAGAGGAAGACAACAAAAAGTAATAATGTCGATAAAAATCTTATGTATGTGTATAAATAACTAATGGAAATGGTGATTATAAAGTCTACAAATCTTAATCACATACCAAAGTGAAAAGCATAGAATCAAAATGTTTAGATTGGAGAAGAACCTCAGGGGCATCCACCCTACCTTGTCCTCAGTTTTCTTTCAGAAACAGAAAAAGATATTTTTGAACACCTTCAGTTTTTGCTTTCTGCCTATTAAGCTGCCCATTCTCCTTTGGATCTAGACTATCGATGTGCCCCATTGAGTTTGTCAGTTCACTTCTGGTCCACTGTAAAAGTAGCTCACATAAAACCAACATTTATTCACTAATTAGATGAATTATTTTCTAAAATTAATGGAGAAATGGTTCATGTAAACAGACAGTGGCAAGTAGGGATCATTCTCAGACACTTAGGCGGAGTTTGGGATTTGGAGGGACATCTTGGGGAGAAGAGTGTATTCCTTGGCACTGCATCTTGATTTTTCGCTGCTCCTGCCCCCAGGCCATGCGGTGGTGGTAGCAACTTCACACAAGTGCAGGAAGACACTAGCATTGATGAAGAGTAAAATAGCAATTGGACTAGAGATGATATTATCCTACTCAACATTTGTTTGCCATCAACTCTGTGAAGAGCATAATGCTACTTGGTTTTCGTCACCATGTCATGTAATTTTCACAGCATGCCTTCAAAGCAGGTTTTATAATCAGACATCCTAAATATATCATGTAGCAAGGGGAAGACTCCCTTGCAATTGGGAAATACAATTCTTTGATTTCTTTCAAAATAGTTCTGTAATTGGTTGATTTTTCTCTCTGAATATTCCTTTATATCAACAGATACTCCAATAATTTGAGCGATTTGGATATGTATACAAGGATAGAAAAAGTGTGCTTTGCTTCTTATCTATTATAATTTAGGGAAAAAGTTCTTACTTAATTGTAACTAAGTAGAGATGATGATTTAACAAAAATGTTTTTCAGTATGCGTCAATTCAAAGGTAAATGGGAGAATTTATTAAAAATTAAAGCCTTCCAATGTAAACTCAAAATTCTGAGTTTTTCTTGACTCTTTAAAGTTATCCATCATATAACACTCTTTAGCCTCTTAAACATTAGTAATAAATAGTATTATTTCAAATACTTTATAAACAAAGCACTGCTCTAGAATAGCACTGATAAAATATAAAGCTCTAAGTTGGAAGTTAAATGTATTAAAGTAATAGTAACATGAGCAAGCCACATATGTACTTTACATTTTCTAATACCCTCATCAAAATAGTAAAAAAAAAAAGTGAAAATAATTAATCTTAATAGTATATTTTATTTATGACCCAATATATCCAAAATATTGTGTCAATATTTAATCAAATAAAAAATTGAGATATTTTACATTCTTTTTTGTATTAAGTCTTCTAAATCTAGTGTATATTTTATACTTATGGCACACCTTACTTTGGACTTAAACACATTTTCAGTGTCCAGTAACTACATATGACAAGTGCCTAGTATATTGAAAAGAATAGCTTTAGACACTAACAACTCTGATACTGGTAATTAGCCACATAGATTTAAAATCTAAAGCATAGATTATGAATCTAAGCCTTTTAAAAAATCCAGGTAAAAACAATGATTTGCCCTGTATTTCTTTGGGTGTCCATTTATGAGCCAATTTGCTCAGGTTAGAAATCCAAACTAAGGTCAAGCAAAATGTAACTAACCTCAATCATCAATTACTGATTATGTCTAGTGACAAGTACATAGCAGAAATTTCATATGTTGTTGTCCTTTGATTGGGATTATAACATTTTGATCTTTTAACATTATACTCTGATTTACCCAGTGGTCTTGGATACATTTCCAATAGGATGCTGAAAAATTTTGATAGACTGATTAATTATTCGTGTGAGATTACCATTTTTTTGTTTGGAAACCACAGGTTGGCAAAATCTGTACAAAGATATGAGGCAGAAATGAAACAGGATACCTGGAAAATATGCCAATGTTCAGGTTTTACTTAATTTTTATTCCATCACAAAAATTAAGAGGACTGGAAGTTTTTGTTAGAGGGGAGTGTGGAAGAGAGTACTCTGCTTTATTAGAGGAAATCTTATAATTTTATTGATGGGATTTATAATTCTGTTAGTGCTTCTCTACCCAAATGATAGGACATTAATTTGGGCAAATTGGAGTGCCTTTCATTCACCTCTGTATGCTCTTTGTATAATATATTTGGGAATTGGTGAATAACAGTCTCAACTCATATTAATATGTAGCTATCTCCTTCCTTAAAATAATAAAATAACAAACACAAATCTCACATATTAAAAAAGAACCTGACTTCTAATAATGAAAATGTGGGGAAAAGAAAGAAAGAAAAGTCACAACACAACCACACACAAGGCAGAGTAAGCAACATGAGGATAATACTCCAAAACATTCACTCCCTAAGAAATGCATATTCCCCAGAGAAGAGAAAACCTGAATTCAATTGAGAAGTATTTTTTTTTAAGTTTATTCATTTATTTCTGAGACAGAGAGAGCTCACAAACAGGAGAAGTACAGAGAGAGGAAGAGAGAGGGAATCCGAAGCAGGTTCCTTAATGTCAGTGCAGAACCTGATGCGGGGCTCAAACTCATAAACCGTAAGATCATGACTAGAGCAGAAATCAAGAATTGGATGCTTAACCAACTGAACCCCTCAGGTGCCCCTGGTTGAGAAATATTTTTACTGAGAATGTAGGAGAAGTAAGTGTTTTGATAATTGGTTGGTTTAATCAGTTCTTTGTCACCTTTAAATGACGAGTTTTTATTTTTTCATCAGCTGGAATATTTAATTGAAAAATATCTGAAATGAATGCTTTATTGTGTCCCTTTTGAAATCCAACAATCCTTTCAGAGACTTGAGTTTACATAATCAAATTATTAAAATTTTGTCTCATGTTTAATGAAATCAAAACAGTAAAGCACCAACGTTAATGAGAGCATTTTCCTTAGTAGAGAAGTTCAGGCATATTTATTTACAGTTTACCACACAGTTTCTCCATAACATTTCTCAGCTTATTTAGCTCATTAAGAAAAATATGATTTAATTTTTGTCCTGCATATATTACTTCTCCCACTTACTTCAGATGATGAAAAAAGATGTCTACTGGGTGGATGAAGGATATGAATCTTTCATTGTAACATTTTATAGCTACAGCTTTATGGTTAGAGAAAGAAAAAGAAACGGGGCAATACACAAAACACTTGCGCTTGCAGAGCTGAAAGGGAAAACAGTAGAACTTCTCCAAGGCAGGGATAGAAAAAAATGAGAACAAAATGCTACAATAAATTAAAAGGAATTAAGACACTAATACAAATATTTAGAAATTATTTCTAAAACAGTGCTTTTCTGTGTGTGCAAAGGAAATTAACATTTAGCAGTGTTTCAGTTCTCTCTTTATTCCTGCTCTGTTCAATCATCTACATAACTGTACATGCCAATGAGTTACCCGCAGCTTGCCGAAAACCGTTTATGAACAGTTTTGCCAAAAATATTACTTCAAGTTGTACAAAATAAAAAATTTTTAATTTGAATACACAGTAGCTGTCAGTTTTAAATTTTTTTTTTTTAACATTTATTTATTTTTGAGACAGAGAGAGACAGAGCATGAACAGGGGAGGGTCAGAGAGAGGGAGACACAGAATCTGAAACAGGCTCCAGGCTCTGAGCTGTCAGCACAGAGCCCGACATGGGGCTCGAACTCACAGCCTTCACGGACCGCGAGATCATGACCTGAGCTGAAGTCGGCCACTTAACCGACTGAGCCACCCAGGCACCCCTAGCTGTCAGTTTTAAAATTACATTCTTTGGAAGAATACTACCACTGCAAACTCAGTAAAAAGGGATTTCAAGGTCAAATTTTTGGGAAAGACTACATATATTTCTCTCTTGGAAAATTATAGGGGGCTTTTTCATATTAAGGTTCTGATAAATCCTGCATGTAAAGACTTTGCTAACCTAATATTTCCCAAATTTATTTAAACAGGAAGCCTTTTTAAATTTGACATCTTGTAGAACAACTGTTTAAGGAAAAAAATATTTGAGGAAGTGCTTCTGGAGACCCATAATATTTATATTGGTTACAGCTCCAGACCCTAGAGTATTTTCAAATTCATAAGACCCAGAAATTAAGGAATTAAGAAACAGATGTTTGGGAATTAGCTAGGCTGGCAAAGTAACTTGCTTGTCAAAATAATATCACAGCCCAGGAGGTTCAAATTCATGCTAGATGCTTTTATTACAAGATCTTCATTTCTCCAGATGTTTATGTCTCAGAATAGCCATATGGTGCTTATGTCTTTATTCTCATTATAGTTGAATAAATCATGCGATTTTTTTTTTTTTTTTTGGTGCTCCCTGATAAGTAGTTGGAAGTATAAATAAATCTATGATGGCCAAAGATTAGATGCAGCATGATAGTTGTATGGCTCAGTTATTTAACATCTCTATGCCTTCATTTCCACATCTATGAGCTGGGATAATAGTAGTTCCCACTGCATACAGTTCTTATAAAAGCTAAATGAATTAATACTTGTTAAGTTCCTAGAACAGTGCCTGTAGTATAGTAAACACCATTTAAGTGTTGTTAAATTAAACACAAAATATTTTCTTCATCAGCCTTATGGCCAAACATAGATGTCCCAGATTTGGATTGTGTAAAGTGTGGACAGCGATTTTGTCTTCCCATGTGTGGGGAAAATAGGAAGGAAGAAGAGAAACAAAAAAATATCTGCCTCACTTACCACAGCAAACGCATCAATTGCTTCAACATCCGTAAATCTGAGAGTTTTTATTTTTTGTTATTTGTTAGGTTTACTCTGTTTAAATGTAGTCTTAGAACTAGCATCAGAAAGTAAAGTGGAAATTTTTATGTGCCACCCAGATGACTGGAATCAGAAGCAGAATCTGTGTGGGTGTGGCTTAGAAACACACATGTTTAACAGGTACTTCTGGTGATTCTCAAAAACAGTAAAGTTTAAGAACCTCTAGCAGATACAGCTCAAACTCTAACTGCAGGCCGCTCATTGTGGGTGGCTTTGCCCAGTCTGTTTAGATTCATCCCACTAAGTTGCCCAAGTAACATAAACCTGAAAAACAATGGCTTAACTAATTAAGGAACTTTACCCTCTGGTAGTAAGTCTGAGATAGCCAGTGGAGGATCCACAGAGCTTTTCTATTCAGCCCTGGGGCTGCAGGCTCCTTGCTTACCCATCCTTAGCCACTGGCTTGTTGCCTTGTTCTTCCTCTGAGCGTCATCTGCACATTCCAGGCCGGAAGAACAGGAAGGGAAGAGGGCAAAGGCCCATCCAGCTGAGCCTCCTCCCCTTTGAAGGAATTTGCCTGGAAGCTTTCCTCCACAACAACCACTTTAACTCATTAGCCAGGCCTGGGCTACATTACTCTTCACCTTTATTTACAAGGAAGGCCATGAAATGTCATGTTATAACTGGTCACATTTTTAGGCCCAACAAAATTGCAATAGGGTCTTTGGCATGCTCTGTATTGCAGGCTTAATGAAATTATGTTTTCTCAGCCTCCACGCCTCTGTGTATATACAGTTTATCCAGACAAGATTGCCCTTTCCCACTTTACTGTTTTACGAACTTCTATTCCTTAACATCAATTCAATTTATCCATTCCCCTGTGAAGTGTTCCCATGCCACCAAAGCAACCCGCCCTCATTTCACATTCACAGCACTCTGTTATAGCACCATTGTGTATACTAAGTCAGTAGACTGAAATCACTTTAAGGCCAAGATAGATGGTTTATGTCCAGAGGCCAACTACAGCAGTTGACTCACGGCAACTACTTAATAAATGTTTATGGAATGAATGGAATAATGAATGAATATACAAAAATTTAAATGAACCAATTGAACTAATGAATGAAGAACGGAGCATTAATTTCTTAGGTAAGATAGCAGCTTCTATTAGACTCTGCTATTCTTTTCTTCTCATTCAGAGAAATACCTACCATATGTTTGGGAAATTATTGTGTCGTGAAATTAAATGAAAGTAGGAGTAATATAGGAAAGAAAATGTCTAGCACACAATAAGTATATGAGCTATTCTGGTAGAGGACCCAATTTTATTGTCTTTCATTTCTATTGCTGCACGGCATGAAGGATTTAGTTCAAAATAGGTTTTTAATAAATGCTGAATGAATGAGCATTGAATTAAAAGGAAAGGAGAGAAGATCCAAAGAGTCAGAAAGCACCTTTCATCTCTTAAAATTCTAGCAGTATATTATTAATGTCATTTTTCTGAGTGAATAATTTTAATGTGCAATAGATAAGTAATTAACAGCAACAATAACTAATAAGATATTGTATGTCAATTGTACTTCAATAAAAAACAGTAATAATAATTATTTGCTCAAAATGATGCTATATAGGAAGCTGATATTTTTAACTTCTTTTAAGATATGTGGGGCAATTTCATTGAGCATTGAAACACAAACTTTGCATTTTTGTAACCACATATATTACCCATGATTGTAGAATTGTAAGAAATAATTTTAAATCTATGTATTACTAGGGTTTAACTATGAAAACCAGTGCCTTCACAAAGGAGTACATTTTGCAAGGCATTTTTTCTATCAGTTAAAAAAAATAGTGGTATTTTATCTTACTCATTAAAATAATCCAGATATTTACTTTTCAATTTTATTAAAGTGATGGGTCTTAATTTTCTCTGCAATGTCTAGTTTAGAATAAGAGAAGGGTAAGACTAACTTCTTTGCAAGATAATAGCAATAAAAGGCTGGCTTTATGTATAAGGAGGACATACTCTCTCTTTTAACACATGCTAGGCCCAAACCTGAGGACTGCAGCTCTTAGAGTAATCAGTCCACTGTTAAAATCAGGAAGAGGAAGGACACCTAGAGAAAAAAGCTTACCCCCTCTTCATTCTGAGAGATAGCAAGAAAAATAAAATGGAAACCAGAAGTAGGAAATTAAATTTTCCTCTCTTCCTGAATAGTACTCAGAAGGACAGGTCTAGGAATTGAGAGAAAGAACAAAACAAGGTATTCCTCCCTGTACCTTTGCAACTCTGGGTAGAAACTATGTTGGTGACAGTCTTGTAATAATCTGGAATGGTGGCCCCCACTTTCCTGAGGTGTAGAGTTTCTGAACCACCCTCAGTTCCATGTATCATAGACACTGATTCAAGAACCACTATGTCTGGTCAACTGAGGTGGAGGGGAACAGTCAGGCCATTGAACCAAATGGAGGACTCAGCAGAATCCCCACTGCTGGCTTTAGGTTTACATAAGGCACTCAAATCAAAAGATAGAAAGATATAAGAGGACAGGAACAATGCCGTATTTATTCATTTCGTTTATTTATCTTTCCAGGAATAATCCTATTCAGGAAATTTTTAAATTGAATCCATTATGCCTAAGAAAGCAAGCTAATTGTCTTTCCTAGAATGATTTATTTGGGCATAGACATTGAAGACCTAGGCTACCAATATCACTGTGTATTAAATTTTATTGAGTTCATTTAGTACGAAGAGGATACCATTACTTTAGATTTTATCAAGTATATAATTATGAAATAAAAAACAGAAGCTTCTTTTAAAAATCTTGTTTTGTTTCTAGAAGTGGCCAAAATCAGTCGGGAGGGGAATAGTAAGTATTTGATGAGAAAGACACATTTCATCAAGTATTTGAAAACACACTTTATGTCAGTGATATATGAAACCCTATTCTTTATCCTCAAGAAGTTACCAATTTAGCTACAGAAATTTTTTTAAGAACATAAAGCTGTAATAGTGGTAGCAAAAATGAGTGTGAACACAAAAGCTTAGTGGTTTATCAAGGATTAGATACCAGGTTATTAAGTATGGAGGAGAATTTAGTATCAAAGAAGGCTCTAAGAAGGCAGGATTGACTTAACTCTTAAAAAAGTATATTTAGTTCTTAAAGAATATATAGCTGGATTAGAAGGAAAACATAAAAAGTTGTGGTAGGGTAGATGTAGACATTCTAGGCTGTCCAAGTTTCATTAGCAAAAGTCAAAATAACATAACGTAACGTAAGATAACATAACATAACATAACATAACATAACATAACATAACATAACATGACACAAAGAATATTTCCAGGGAATTCAGTACTATGGCTAGGAGTAGTAGAAGACAACAACAGGTATATGGATGCAGATCAAGAAAGAGGAGCTTAGTTTTTGGCGGGGGAGAAATGCTGAAGATTTACTAAAGATTCTCGAGCAAGGTGGACTCCAGAAATAGGTTTTCAGGTATATTTATCACAAAGGAAAGGAACTGAGACTAGCAAGGAAGTGAGGAGGGTGCTACAGCATTCAATGTGTGGATGGGTGCAGATGCAATGAAAAAGAAGGCAGAAACTTTAACAGAGTTAAAATAAGGAATTGACAGAACTTAATGATAGAAAGATTAAATAAGGTAATTGTTAATCCTGGTTTCCTCAGGACCATTTAATTTACATCTGGTATACTTGTGTAGTTATTGATAACACTTCTTTCATTTGGATGATAAATTATAATCTCATCTTAAATATATTGGAGAACAGTTTCTTGACCAGGCAGGTGTGATGATGAAACTGCCTTGCAGTGCCTCTGACAAATACAGGGAAGATGGGCATCTGGAACGGGGAATAAGTTCACTTTGGGAGATTAGAGGGAGCAGTGGCAGGATTTCAAAGTGTAAATGCCCAACAGACAGTTAAGATAAAAGACAAACTGAGATGCACATTCCAGAAGCTGATTTCGCATTCATCTTCATTCTTCTTTTGGAAAAGCCAATTTGTACCAAGCTCCATATTTTCAGTCTGAATATGAGAAGATGAATTGAACAAGGGAATTCACATCATCCATCACAATCTACCAGAAGTCCAGACACCAAAGCCTGGGAGAAGTGGAAGACTACCAATGGAGATTTTCAAGGAGAATTTGACTAAAGGAGTCCCACGGTTCCCTCTACCTAACATTTCAGGCTACTTCCTGCTATTCACCTTCATAAATATGTGAATCTAGAGAATTGCATCCCACTCATTTAGTCATTGCCTGATATTAATACTGGATGTCCTTCCCTCTTTGCCCTTGTGTCTATTAACTCATGTCCACCCCCTATTTTCCACCTCTCCCTTCCTAAACTCCTTTTTCTAGCTCTTTCTAGCAGTGTTTTAGTGCCCCTTAACCTCTAACTTGCCTATGAAATCTTGACAACACCAACGAACTGCACTCTGTAGCATATGACCTCATAGCATTTAATGTCTTTATTGCTAATGTGATTCCTATTCAATCACGTATTTGCATCATGACATCAATTTTTCTGTGTTTTTTTCTATTCTAAAACTGTTCAACCCCTCTATTATTTAACTTACACATATCTATTCTCCTCAAGGTTATGTGCCATTTGAAAGTAGTGCTGCCATACTTCTTGATTCATTTCTATATTTCTCAAAAAAACAAAACAAAACAAAGCATTTTAATGCTTTTTATGTTGATGAGCAAATTTAAATCCTAACGCTATTACTAATGCATTTTCAGAGTATTACTTCAAGTTTTACTACAAACTGTTTCAGTTATATTCGTTACTAAACCTATATCATGTCATCATAATATAGAGAGATTCTGGTGTTCTGAAGACAGTTGACACAAAACATGAGTCCTTTCACTTATTTCAAAGACATTTTTAATGGATATACAATAATGGTTTCAGGCACATTTAAAAATCGTATTTATTTAGCCTGCTATTCAGTGCCACATAATACAGCATAATGACGTAAGCAGAAAACATGCAACTTCCAAATTTAAAGCTATATGTTTCATCAAATTAACAAGGGTGCAAACCGACTCACGTTTCCAAGGTGTCAATGACACTGAGTTCAGGGTGTGATTTCCTTTCCTATTCCTTGTGAATAAATCAGCAAAGTTTAATTATTTAATCATTGGACAATTTCAAGATCTTTGACTCTGTCCTGAGTCTACCACTGCCACTAGTGCATTTACCAACAGCAGCCTCATAAGTTGTTAGACAGAATGGCACCTCTTCATATTGACACAGGAGGTGTAAAAAAGGGATCGCTTCCAGTTTTTTAGAGAAACTCTAAAATGAGTGGTTACAGTGAATTGAAAGGCAGAATTTGGACCATGTTATGTATGAGATATGTGATTGAGAAAATTATTACAATAGGATTCCACTGAATTTTCAGTTACTTCTCAAATTCTGAACGTAGGGGTCTGTTGCATCATCTGTTTAATCTAAGCTAAAGAAAATAGACTGTGTCATGGGAAACAGGCAGTATAGACTGACCAAGACGTTAACCTTCATGAACCTCATCAATAGCCACTTCCATAAGAGTAGGTGTATTTACTGGACATCCATCCATCGTTACCTTCAGCAACATGAGTAATGTTCTTATATTTTTGATTTGCACTCAGTTTATATGTAAAAAAAAAAAAAAAAGCCTGTGTAAGTAGCTAGAAATTAAATGAGTAGAAATCTATGCTTGAAATTCAAACAGTGGCATGGGAAAATATTTTTACTGTAGTATATACATCTCTGATGTCTTCAGGGGAAATTGAAGAGTATTTTACTGACTAAGATCAAACAATCTGTAATTACCACCCAGAGGCATAAAGCAAAATTGTAGCAAGTAGAGGCAGCATTAGGTTGCATCACATAGGCAGGCTGTATTCTGGTATATGCCCAGGCAGTTCCTTGGGGAGCTCACATAGGTTTACCAGTAAGTCCATCCCACTAGACATTGTATGGCAAGGTCTTAATTGCCCTTCTCTGCCATGTCTCAGTCTGTCTCTTTCTACATTTGAAGACTTCCAACAAACTTCAAATAACTGGAAAGGTTAACTAGGCAGTTCTGGTTGGTTTAAATTTTTATTTTAAGTTTATTTATTTATTTTGAGAGACAGAGAGAGAGAGAAAACAAGTAGGGGAGGGGCAGAGAGAAAGTGAGAGAGAGAATCCCAGGCAGGCTCTGCTGTGTCAGCACGGAGCCTGATGTGGGGCTCGAACTCATGAATTGTGAGATCATGACCTGAGCCGAAACCAAGAGTCAGACTCTTAACCAACTGAGCCACCCAGGTGCCCACAGTTCGGGTTAGTTTAAATGCACAGTTTTTTTTTTTTCTTTCCATCTTTTTATAAAATACTTCTAAAATCTGTCAATCCATTATCTGTATCAGTAATTACTATATCGTGGATGCACATGAATCTTCTTGGAATAATTCTTATAGTCTGAACATTTTATTCTCCTGCATATGAACCATCAAGATATCCGCATTCCTTGCAGGATAAAATGCATGTCTTATCTTGAGACAGAAAGGAGTTTTTTCAGGATCTGACTCCAGCCAGCATTTCCTGTGACTCTCCACCTCAGGCCCTAAATTCCAGCCTCAGACAATTATCTTCGATTCCTGAGTATCCAGTGTCTTTCACAGCCTTGTGGCTTTGTCCATGGACTCAAAGTAAATCTTAAGATAACAAATTTAATCATTTCACTCAAACCCTTTTTGAATTCTTCAATGGCTTCACTGATGTTGCCCACAGGTATTCCTTGACCTGTCCCTGCCTACCTATCTGGAGCCATCTTAGGCTACTTCTGTACCTACTGTTTATGTCCAAGCCAGCTCATCTTCCTGCATAGCTGATTATTGCCTCAGGGCCACTAGACACGGCATAGTCATTGCCTCTTAATGTTCTCTCTTCTGTTTTCCACTTAGAGTAGATAATTCTATTATCCTCCAGGCTCTAACTCCAGTGTCATTTCCTGAGAAGTGTCTCTGCCTCCCTCTTCTCCCCAAATTAAATCTTCTTACCAAACATTTTCATTGTGCTTTTAAAAGGCAAATGACCTATAGTTAACCCTTCAAATTTCCCAGTGGAATAAAAGATGCACCCAGGCAGAGGACCTTATTATCTTGCCCACTCTTGTACTCCAGTATGCAGCATATGGCCCTGGCCCATTGTGGTTTTTAAATGAGCAATTGATGATTGATCTGTATTGTTTCTGTTGTCTAGAATCCTACTCTCTGGTGAAATGAATAGCATTTCAAGATGCAACTCAACTGTTACCTCTTTTTAAGAAACTACCCTGAATCCCTCCCTTAGATTTGGGTTTACTTTTTTCCACAGGTTATCTTGTTCGGGGAGGGGCTGCTCATGTGGTGTGGAGATTATTTGTGCTCACATCCCCTTCCACATGTCTATCTTTGAAGACCATGACTGTGACTCATTCATTTTACATTGCCAGGATCTAGCATGGCACCTCCACAGAGTGCACACCCAAAAAAACTGTTTCTATTAATTAAGGAATGGTTCTTTTCCAATAATCACATTAATGTTTCTTGCTCTTTGAGTAAATGGAGTGGAAAAAAGTGGAGCAAACAAGGACATTGGGTATCCTGGATTTAGTCTGAGCTTTGAGCTTTGCCACTGAGGGACCAATGGAAAAAATAATTAACCTCTCTAACATTTAGCTTCCTTATATTTAAGAGAGATGCCAGTAATGGCTCTGAAAAATTAGAATTAAAGTAGTAAATGTAAAAGGTATAGAATACACACGTTTTAAAAGGACCGAGTCTATATATATGGAGTGCATTAGCTTTTGACCAAATTCCTAAAACCATTTGGTGTACTTTTAAATATCCTTTTCTCTTAAAGGGGGATTTGGGGGAAAGAATTGCATACTTGAAATTTAGCTGAACAAAAGTCAACAAAACTACCTCTCTTCAGTATAATTACTATGTAATGAGGTCCTGGACTGAACAAGTAATGTTATACAGTAGAGGTTAGGATGACAGACCTAGGGTCATACTGCTTGAGTTTAGCTCCTATATCTGCCACTTTTAAGCTGTGTAACTTAAGGTAAGCTTCTTAACTTCTCTATGTCTCAGTTTTTCATTTGTACATGAAGATAATAATTGTACCCACTTTAAAGCTTTGTGGTCAGAATTAAATGGGTTGCAGTTTCCCAAATGGGCCATGACCTTCATCATGGCCAAGCCTTTATAGTAGATGTTCCTGTACCTCCCCACTCTTTCATTTAGTCTCAGGTTAGCTAGTCCACCCTCTAGGAAACTTTTAAGTCTCCAAATTTTTATAGCACTCTTCTGTGTTTCTACAGGCCCTGGTGCTGACTTTATGCTAATGCTTGTACTAGGTACAACTTTATTTCCACAGAACTTCTCTGTAGGTGCCTCCTTAAGTGGCCAGGACCATTTCTTGTGCCCCTGTCACGGCCACTGAGGCATGGATATGTTCCAGACTCAAGGCTGCCAAGTGAGAGAAAAAGGTCTTTCTCCTTCTCCACACCCACTTTTTTTCATACATTGTCTAAAGACAAACTAAAGCAGGTGCTGCTTATGACTCCACGTCATATGGAGATTTTAAGAAAGTATGCTATTGGGTTTAACATTCACATCTAGGGACGTGAGACCATGGAGCCTGGTCTGGCTGACAGGACCAGTATCCGCCTGTTCTCAGAATCATCTCTTCTCTGACTGCCAAAGCTCTGCCACTGTCTTAAACTTGTTTTTCCAACTCTCTTTTTGCTCAGAATGAATTAATTCCCAGAGGGCTTCACAAATCCTTCATGGAGAGAAATTTCTGGAGATCTCATTTCAGCATTTCAATGAACATAACTAGCCTGGTCTAAATCTTAGCAATAGATATTTCCTAGATTAAGGCTGAGGTCTCCATTGCATTCACAGCTGAGAAAAATTTCTTCCCTACATATTCTGTGGACTGTGTGTGTGTGTGTGCGTTTAAGTGTAGGGATTGTTTTACATTTCTTACATTGTGATAATATCTATTCTTGCTTTTCAGCCTAATTAAATGCAGCCTCATGTGCAGAAGGCAAATAAGTCAGTTGTAAGAAAAGATGAAATGAGAAGTTGGCCCAAGAGCACACAAAGGCATCAGCAAGTGTGAATATACTGCCCAGAATGGCTCCCATGAAAGTCAAGAAATGGTCTGCAGGTAATAAAAGTTCAGAGTTAGTTACTGGAGCTTATAAGACCTTAATATGCAATGTAGCCTTTCCTGTTTAGTCAAATATCTCTTACATATATATTCTGGCATTTGAATGCAAATAATTTCTTGTTTTATTACATTTTAAAAATGCAGCTGAGGGGCGCCTGGGTGGCGCAGTCGGTTAAGCGCCGACTTCAGCCAGGTCACGATCTCGCGGTCCGTGAGTTCGAGCCCCGCGTCGGGCTCTGGGCTGATGGCTCAGAGCCTGGAGCCTGTTTCTGATTCTGTGTCTCCCTCTCTCTCTGCCCCTCCCCCGTTCATGCTCTGTCTCTTTCTGTCCCAAAAATAAATATAAATGTTGAAAAAAAAAAATTAAAAAAAAAAAAAAAAAGATAAAAATGCAGCTGAAAATCATAAAGGAAAGCATCACAAATTTGTGATGTGTGTATTAAATGTCAATTTAGTGCTCAACACAATCCACAGTCATTCTCATCTTCCATGGCCATGACCCCATTACATTCATTCATTTGTTCATTTAATAAATACGTATTGAGTAGCCATAGGCAATCTGTCAACAAATGAGCATGGATGCATTCCAATAAAATTGCATGAATGGCCATTAAAATTTGATATAACTTTTACATATCACAAAATATTCTTCTTTAAATATATTTCAACTTCTAAAAAAATGTAAAAGCCATTTTTAGCTAATAGATCATACATTGACAGACAGAGGATTGGATTTGGCTGATGGACTATAGTTTGATGACCTCTGGTTAGAGAATGTGGCATAAGGTTGCCTGGGTGGCTTAGTTGGTTAATCGTCTGACTTGATTTTGGTTCAGGTCGTGATCTCACAATGGTCAGATTGAGCCCCAGTGCAGAGCCTGCTTAGGATTCTCCCTCTCTTTCTCTCTTTCTCTGCCTCCCACTGCTTGCATGTGTGCATGGACTCTCTCTCTCTCTCTCTCTCTCTCTCTCTCTCTCTCTCAAAACAAACAACAAACAAACAAACAGAAAAAGTAGAGAATGTGGCACATGAGTTCCATTAAAGGATGTGTAGGAGTTTTCCAAACAGACTAAAGCATTCTAGATTGGAGAAATAGTGTTTAGCAAAAGTATATGTAGGTGAACAGGCATTACTCATTTGAAAAGACAAAAATAGTATTATTGGCCCTTTGGGTTGGTGGCAGTGGAAGGTACAGGGAAGAAAACTGGAAGACCCCATGTACCTTACTGGGAATTTGATCTCTATTGAATAGGCAGTGGGGAACCACTGTGGAATTTGTGCATTTGAGAAAGGTCATTCTAGCAGCAAGTTGAAAAACTGATGAGAGCAGTTCAAGAGAAAAGGAAAGAAAATGAGAAAATTATTTTGGTCGTTCAGTGAAAGATACACAGAACAGGCAAT
Organism: Leopardus geoffroyi; assembly: GCF_018350155.1. NCBI lineage: Eukaryota > Metazoa > Chordata > Mammalia > Carnivora > Felidae > Leopardus > Leopardus geoffroyi. The sequence continues at coordinate 111,594,301 of NC_059341.1, forward strand.
CTATCAGTTCCATGAAAGTTTCTGTTTTTCCCATAGATGTCATATCCTTTACTGAGTCAGGACCACTGCAGATGATATTCCTTTCTTTCTGGATTTTTTTTTCTTCTCTTTAATTACTTAGCTTCTTCTCATCTTTTAGGTTTTAGTTTTAATATTACTTCTTCAGACAAGGTTTCACTGACCCTTCAGATCAGGATTCATAGCCCTGAAATACACAATAAGATGTTACACTTCTCTGTATCAATAATCACACCCAGAATATCCGCTCAATATTGGCCTTCTGTGCTATGCCATAAGCCATATTGTCCCCCCGTATCCCAGTACCTACTGCAGAGTAGATGTTCAGTGAATACTCACAGTGGCCATGAAATTGGAAGAGAGGTTATTTACCAAGCAGAACTGACAGGATTGTATGACTGAGTGTTTGACTTGATGGGATAATATAGGATTAAGGATAATTCCTAGATTTGGTTAACAAAGTGGTTGGTGGGACAAGGAGAGGTGACAAAGGATAGAAGTCATATTTGAGGCAGTTGTGGGAAGGCTGATCTTGAAGTTCCAGTAGGACATCTGAGGAAACACACCAGAAAATATTTTGTCTGCTTTCCACTAGGCTAAGCTGACCATTTGACATCTGTTCTACCAATTGCAATAACCTTTGACATGGTTTCGTTTTGAACTCTTTCACCCAACATGTACTAAGATTTAGAACTCTTTTCCTTAAAACATCACTTCTGTTATGTTATCCCCTGTCTCAGAAGTTAATAGAAGGCAAATTAAGAGTCACCTTTTCTCAACATGGAATCCAAGCCCCTTAAACTGATTTTATTTCACTATTTTTTTAATGGTTATTTATTTATTTTGAGAGAGAGAGAGCAGAGACAGAAAGCGAGGGAGAGAGAGAATCCCAAGCAGGCTCCACACTGTCAGCACAGAGCCTGATCCTGGGTTCTATCCCACAAACCGTAATATCATGACCTGAGCTGGTATCAAGAGTTGGATGCTTAACCAGCTGAGCCACACATGCGCCTCTCATTTCACTATTTTGCTTTATTTCCTTTATTTCCCAACATAAGTATTCTCTGGTTGGAATAGTCATCTCATTTTCCTCCATTTTCACCATTATCTTTCCTGTCTTACTTGTTCTTTCCCTCTGGGGACAGAGTTCTGTCTGGAATTCTTTTTTTGGCCAACATAGAGCTAATCTTTCTCTAAAAGCCAATTTAATTTCCATTTCTTCCTTGATGATTCCTTGAGCAGATTAAATATACAAAACTTGTCCTTCTTTGATTTGCCTTAATCATGTAGATTATTTCTCTGATAATAATAACACCTTCCATTTTGGGGTGCCTAGTGTGATCCAGCCCCTCATGTGATCTCATACCATCCGTACAACAGATCTTCTGAGGTAGTTATTATTCACTTTTTGAAATATGGAGATTATAAAATTCAGGAAGTTTAATTTTAACTCCACCAAAGACTTAAAGTTGGTAAATAGTGACTCCAGGTCTGACTATCTATAAAGCCCACATTGCCACTTACTCTGTTGTATGAAAGGAAAGTTGTTTTTGTTTTGTTTTCATTTAGGCTTATGAAATGTGAGGGTCTCACTTTAAATATTTTCTCATAGAGTCACTTTAATGTAATAGTCTCTGGGCTTGGAAGCCCGGGATTTGGATGTCCCTTTTTCAGGGGAATGACCACCAGAAAGCCACAAAGACTTTTATGACCTTTGTCTACTCATCTGAAAAATGACAACCCAGACTGCTTAAGAAATTAAAAAAATGAGATTACCGTGTGACAATACTTTGAAAATTGTGAAGCAATAGACATTATATAAGTATTGTTAGTAGAGGTCTTGAGTAGAATTTCAACATAAATTAAAAGTTTAAAACTCATAGATAAAATGAAACTGAAGGGAATAAGAAGTTGTCAGCTTAAGCATTCACCAAAGAGAGTAGTTTAGGTATTTATTGACGATCAGTTATCAGGGATAAGACAAATTCAGTGGATGATCTTTAAAAAGTTAAATATAACACATGGTCCATGCTCTCAAGAAGCTTCTTTTTCTAAGGCAAATAGTGTGTGTGTGTATTCTTGTTATACGTGGCCATATGTACAACATATATAATTAAAATTTTGGAGATATCTACATATAAAGATATAGATATACAGGTATATATATGAATTATATATTTATATATTTAATTTGCTCAGTTCTCTTTACTTAATTCTCTACCTTGGCAATTTTAACTGCCTTTTTGCTTCCTTAGCACATACATTTTATAATTATCTTTTTACATGTGTGTCTTCCAGGATTCATCATTATAGTCCTAGCATATAACATAGAACCTTGCATATCAGTAATTAATTAATGTGATAGGAAAGAAAGGAAAAGAAAAGGAGAGAAAGAGGCAGGGAGTAAAGGAGACTAGGAAGAGGAAAAAATCCAGGTCACTTTGTGAACATTTAATTTCTCCTTGGAGAATTCCCCTACTAAGGAGAATTTTCAAATTCTAAGGTCACAAGTATTATCTGTCTACAGGTCTTCCTTTTCACATACACATTTTATTGCCAGATAATTTTTCCTTCCTCTGGGTTTTTTTTTTTTTTTTTAGTTCCATTCTTTGTCCAGCCCATAGTCCTGCTGTTTCATTGTCTAAAATCAATGACTAACATCTTAATTTAATCAAAGACCAAGTAAAAATATGTTGAATGAATTGGAAAGCACCATACTAGTCAGTGAAATCCCAAGCTATGTTTCCCTGACTATGAAGACTTTTCAATAATGGTTGACAACAACTCCTAAGCTTGTGATCTAGTAAAAGGAGGTGAGCTGGGGCCTCAAAATTTTAGATTTGGAAAGCCCCTTCCCCACTAGTAGATCTGTGGCTTAAGGTATGTCCCTCAATGCCTATGGGCCTCAATATCTCCATTCTAAAAAAAGGGTGATAATTCCTACTCTGAAGAAGTTTTGAGGAATACTAAAAATTATGTACATAAAACATTTAGCATAATATCTGGCTCATGGGAGAAAAATTTTCAAATATACAAAATGCATGAGTTTTTGACGAATGAATATTAGAGATATTATGATGATAAATTGCTTAGTAATTTAAAGAAAGGCATATGATTAGCTACTAGAAGTGCCTGAAAATGTAGTAAGGACATAATAAATATCAATCAATTATTGAAAAATAGATATTGAACACCTTCCTCAAACACATGAAAGAATTAATAAATATTATTTGATGATGAGGTCCTGTTGGCCAGATTTTCACATCCATTTCATTCTCTTGGTGAGGGGAGTGAAATAGTGATGCAATCGGTCATTAAACATGGCCTATCATACTAAAAAAAAAAAAAAAAAGCTAGTCTGAGTGTCTTAGTAAAATATTACAAGCAGCCAAACCTGGTGAATAAATAGCAAGAGAAAGTCTTTCAGAAGTGGTCCTGTTTTGTAGGTCTGGTTGAGCTATTGTAAAATAGCATAAGTTATATAACGCATCAGGCTTGAGAGAAACTAAGAGAGAAGTAAGTGAATGCATGCTGGAAAGTGACAAAAGCAGTGAGGTTCTGCATACCACTGCTCTACCTGTCCTCATGAATTCCATGTCAGCTAAAAGGGCTAAAAGCTCTTCTCATAGAAAATACTCTCTACTCCTCAGAAAGAAAAATCCATGTTTTTTTAAATTTACCTCATGAGTGTATGTACTCATTTTAGTATAACTTCCTGAACACACCCTAAAAACTAGTGGCTCTCTGAACTCATAATGAATTCTAGAAATCATCTTTTATTCATAAAATTACTTTCATAAAATCATTTCTAGGAATTCCTAAAAGCATGTTTGCTTCTCACTAAGAGAATGGGTCTACCTACCTTCTAAAATCTTGAAAATCTTCTTTACCTTCCATAGCATTCAGAAAGACTGAGATGATCCCTACATAAAAGTGTGCCTATCCCTTATTGTTGGCTTAGTGTCCCTTTTCACTTGTGCACATTGGTTTTCATTTGGCACACTTCCTATGCCCACTATGACTTTCCTATCACATCACAAGCTATAGGACAGCCAAGCTTAAAACCCTGTCTTTAACTGTAAGCCTAAACCTTTCAGGTTTCTTTTTTGTCAGTCTGAACAGGGCTGAATTACAGAAATGAAGTAAAACTGATCCTGTTGCACATATTGGCTGCACTCCTTTGGTTTTGGGCAAAAGCCTTCCAAATCCAACCATACGATGTCACTGAACTGAGCATTGAAATGTATTTGTAAGAGCCAGAGCTTAAGCCACCTGAAAGTATCTGATATCTCTCTTTGGTGAGTTTGCCCATTTTCTTAAAAATAGAGCTACTTTTAAATCCTTCTACTGTACAATGAGTTCATGTGAGGACAGACATTTCTTACTCAATACCACACCTTTTCAGAGACTTTAGAGGCTGGATATGGTTACCTTGTTCATAGGTCTGATAATATCAAATGTTGTTCTAAGATTGACTTGTATTTGTGTAAGCTTTGGTGTTATAATCTCAATACTTAAACCAATCTTTTGTTTTTGGTTTTTGGTTTTTTTTTTCCCCTTAGCTACAAAAGCCTATAACCCAGCATGCCATACTGAGACATAAAGAATCTATATTCACATTTCAGGCTTGGAATGTATGCTTAATAATGCATTTCTGGGAGCCTCAAAGGCTTAACTAAACTCTACCAGTTAGTTTACAATTTCCATCTCCTTTTCTCTCCCTTTCTTTCTTCCTTAACTCAAACATGGCACTTGCATTGTTATTAATCAGAAATGTGTGCTTTAAAAATGGTTTCCAGTTTTTTCGTTTCCTCTCCCAAGAAACATTTTATGGATATGCAGTTCTAATCTAATCTGTTTTTTGAGTTTATGAGAAGTGCAGTCCCTGAACTATAAGAACTGAGAACTTTGGGAAAGGTGACAAAACAGGGGAGTAATCTGCCCCAGACATCACTTGTGTAAAATTTCTCCAGGACCCTGACAACTACACCCTGAAAACAAAGCAGCAGTCCATTGTCAATGGCATTGGTCCATGTGCCTGTCCTCTGCTTGTGGCAAATCATCCTGGAGAAGCCCGTAACTTGTCCCAATTGTATTATCATCTGTGAAAGTTGTCCTTATGGGATAGTTTATTGGGTTCTGGAGCTATAATATGAGGCAATATCCCAGGAAATATTAGATAATTGAAAGCTTTCCAAGAATCCAAGGAATTTACCTATAACCATGAGTACTGTTTTCTACTTTCGGAACTAGAATAAGGAAAGCTAATGATAATAATAATAATAATAATGATGATGATGATGATACACTTTTAATAATAATAGTATTAATGACCCTGAATAAAATCTTGAGAGTATACATTTTGCTAGTCATTGTACTAAGTGCTTTCCAATATTCTTTCTTCCCTCTGAATCCTCACATTAACCATATGAAACACTATCTCCATTTTACAGATAAAGAAACTGAAGAATTAAACATCTAATTAATAGCTAATTAATAGTGGTAACAAAAGTTATGACAACAATAATAAGAACTATTTTAGTATATGTGCTGCCAAAGTGAGTATAATCAGCACTATTGTAAGAACTTTACACGTATTACCCAAATTTCATTCTCAATAACAAGCCAATGAGGTATGGTCCACAATTAGAGACTTTACACATGAAGAAACTGAGGCACAGAGAAGTTTTTAAAAACCTCCCAAGGGTACTTAGCAAATAAATGGTACAACTGAGATTTGGAGCCAGGCACTTGGCTTCAATATCAAAGCCACTAAGACTTGTGCTATACCATCTATCCAGAAGCAAAATATAAATAGATATAGATATTGTTAATACCTAGCTCATAACAACTTATTTACCTTATTTCAATAATAGAACACAGCTGGTATTAAGACGAATAAAATCGTGCACTCCTGGCTGCTGAAGCTAAGTATGACATAAACAAACCAGCCAGAGAGACCAACCCTTCCCATATTGCCCAGTACCTCCCCAGTTTCATCACTGTCAGTCCCACATCCCCCGCAATCCTTCAGTTCTAGATTGAACAAGACAATTGGAAATAGCAGTGTGGACCATGAACATTGCTTACTTGGTACCTTAGCTTTGCCCCAACATCAATTTCAACTGGAGGTTACCATGCAGAGAATTAAGACATCCATCATTGGAAGCTTGGCAAATAAACCTTATTCTAAGGCTCTTGTTTTAACACTTAGCAACTTCATAACTCTCAGTATGCCAAATTTTCGTGCCTAGAAAGGACTCAGTAAAACTGAATTGAGATTAAGGAATTTATCGCTGATAAGAAAGAAACATACCACTGGTCCCATCAGTTCTTTCTGACTTTCCCCCTCTCTACCACACTATGCAAAAGCCAGCATTTACTAAGCCAGCATTTACTTTATGAAGAGTTTGAGCTGGGAGTCACCAATGACTTTCTGTCAAGGGACCCCAGAGAGTGGCCTCATCCTTAGATAATCTGTGAGAAAAGCATCTCTAATTAATTTTTTTGTACTTGAGAAAGCCAGTTCTCGCAGCAACTGTTGGAAAACACAAAGATTATGGCACACCTTCACTGGTGAAGTCTGGCAGAAAATAGGACAGGTATCCTTAACAACATCTGTAATCATTTTTAATAAATAAAGCCCTACCATCCTGAAAAATAAAATTGAAACAAATTTAAAGAACCATTTAAAGAATACATATTGTGTAAAAAGAAAACATACTCAGTTGCATTCACACGTTCTCACAATAAGCATTTCTTGGGTGCTTATTATATGCCAGACGCTGCTTTAGAGACTTGAAAGGGGTAAAAATAAATAAGATAAAATATGAAGTAAAATATGCTGAAAGTATTATGTCAAAAGACAGAGATTAACTCAGGGTTCCTGGGTGGCTCAGTTGGTTGAGCATCCGACTTCCGTTCAGGTCATGATCTCATAGCTCGTGGGTTCAAGCCCTGTGTCAGACTCCGTACAGACAGCTCAGAGCCTGGAGCCTGCTTTGGATTCTGTGTCTCCATCTCTCTCTGCACCTCCCCTGCTCATTCTCTCTCTCTCTCTCTCTCTCTCACACAAAAATAAATAAATATTGAAAAAAATTTTTTAAAAGATAGAGATTAACTCTGACATGGAAGCCTTGAAGTTGAACTCAAGGCTAATAACTAGGAAGGCTAATAACTAGTGTGCTAATAACTAGGAAAAGAAGAACCTTCCTGGCAGAACAAATGTCATATGCAAAACTAAGAAAGTCAAATGGATTTGATGTTCTGGAGGAATCTCAAAAACCTTTCTGTGGATGAGGCAGAGAATGAGATAGAGGGGCTGTAGACAAGACTGGAAAAACATATTGCTTTTGAAATCACTTTGGATGGTAGGTTTTCACATTTGTCCCAAGAATGGGCATATAGTAATAATTTTATTAATAGTGATATTAAAAAGTACTTTATTGAGCACTTACTCTGTTGCAGACACTATACTATTTATTTTGATTCTCTCTGGTTAGCATAGCTAACCTACAACTGTGAAAAGCAAGCATATTTTCCAAAATAAAAAAAAAAGTGAGAAGAGTAGCAATGTTTTAAATTATTGTAATTTTCCCCAGCTTTATGAAAGATAACTGGCATATAACATTGTGTAAGTTTAAGGTGTACAATATGATGATTTAACATATATTTATGATTGTCACAATAAGGTTAGTTAACACAGCCATCACCTCACAGTTACGTTTTTTTTGTGGGAAGAACTGTTAGCAACTTCCAAGTAAACATACAGTATTGTAAACTATAGTTACCATGCTGTACGTTAAATCCCCAGAACTTGTTTATCATATAACTGGGAGTTTGTTTGACTACTTTGACTTTGCCTTTGACTACTATCATCCATTTTCTCCACGTAGCCCCACCTCTGGCAGCTGCCAATGTATTATTTCTATGATTTCGGTTTCTTTTTAGATTCTACATATAAGTGAGATCATACAGTATTTATCTTTTTTCAATCTGACTTAATATACTTGCATAATGCCTTTGAGGTTCATCCATGTTTTCACAAATGACAGGATTTCCCACTTTCTCACAGATAAATAATATTCCTGTGTGTGTGTGTGTGTGTGTGTGTGTGTGTGTGTGTGTGTATCACATTTTCTTTATCCATTCATCTATTGATGGGCACTTTGGTTGTTTCTCTGTCTTGGCTATTGTAAATTAATGCTGCAGTGAACATGGAGGTGCAGATATCTCTTCAAGATAGTGATTTCATTTTTTTTCCTTTATTTGTTGACATATGCTTAGAAATTGGATTGCTGGATCAAATAATTGTTCTATTTAAAATTTTTTGAGGAAACTCAATTCTGTTTTCCATAGTGACTGTATTAATTTACATGCCTACCAATAGTGTTTTCCCAGATTGGGGACCAAATTTGCCTTTCAGCCCAACTACTGAACATAGACAGCCCTTCTGGGAAGAGTGGTCACACATACTCAGCAGCTGCAGAGTACATCCTATGGGCTTTATGGTCAGGGAGACAAGACAGCAACCATGCCCAACTGTTGTGTATACTCTCTGGCTCCAGATAACCAGGGAGCCTGAACAATGTTCCTGACCAGCCTCAGAGTATAGCCCATAGTACCATTCAGCCATGGAGTCCAGTCTACCACCCAACCCAGCAGTGAAGCTTAGCACACGGCTCTGCCCAACTGCTGAACAGAGCCTGCAGCCTCATCCAGACACAGAACCCAGCCAGTGACCCCATGCAATCATGGAGCACAGGCTGTAGCCCCATTCAGTCAGGGAGTCCAAACAGCAATCATGCCTGACTGCAGAACCCAACCATGGCACTCTTCACCTGACCTCAGAGCATGGGCAGTGGCCTTGCCCACAGAGACCACAATGGCAAACCCTGCCGACTTACAGACACTACCAGCTGATCCATCTAGTACTCCAAGCTAAGAGGACTGGCTAAGGTCTTTCCTTGCCAACAAACCTATAAAGTCTAGTAGAGTAGACTCTATACTCAAAAGCACATATGCCAATGCAAGGATACAAGGATCACAAAGGATCAGGTAGACATGACACTGTCAAAGGAAACTAATAAAGCTCCAGTAAGTGACCCTAAGGAAATAGAAATCTATGAACTGTCTGACAAAGAATGCAGAATAATCTTCTTAAATTGAGTGAACTACAAGAACACACAGACAACTAAACAGTATTAGGGAAACAAGGCATGAGCCAAATGAGAAGTTCAACAAAGAAGTAAAAAAACAAACAGACAGAAATTCTAAAGCTGAAGAAGAATACTGAACTGAAGAATTCAATAGAGAGCTTCAATAGCATACTCAACAAAATAGGAGAAAATCAATGAATTCAGACAGATCATTTGAAATGACCTAGTTAGGAGGAAAAAAAAAGAATGAAAAATAAAGTCTACCTTTTTTTGATGGCATGGGATCAAAAGAATCAATGTATACATTATGGGAATCCTGGAAGGAGACAATAAAAAGGGACAGAAAGTCTATTTAAAGAAATAGATGAAAACTTTGCAAACATGGGGAGAGAAGTAGGTATCCAGATTCATGAATTCCCAAATAGGTTGAACCTCAAAAAGGCTATACCAAGCTTATTATGTAAGCCTCATGGTAACCACAAAAGAAAAGCTTGTAGTAGGTTCACAAAAGGTTATGATAGAGGAGTCAAAGCATACCTCCACGAAAACTAATTAAATCACCAAGAGAGACAACAGAAGAGGAATCAAAGAACAAAGGGTCTATAAGAGAAAACATGTAACAAAAGGACAACAGTAAGTTCTTATACCTAACAATAATTGCTTTAAACATAAATGATTAAATTGTCCAATCTTGCAAATTTATTTTAAATGTTTTTTAAATGTTTATTTATTTTTGAGAGAGCATGAGCGGGGGAGGGGCAGAGAGAGAGGCGGGAGGGTGGGATGGGGGGCGGGGGGAGACACAGAATCTGAAGTAGGCTTCAGGCTCTGAGCTGTCAGTGCAGAACCCAACATGGGACTCGAATCCATGAACTGTGAGATCATGAACTGAGCCGAAGTCGGTTGCTTAACTGACTGAGCCACCCAGGCACCCCTCCAACCTTGCAAATTTCTTTAATGTTTGGTTTAAATAGAGTTGATTCTAATATCTGCATTGTAAATGTGATATGTTGATTTTGCCTGAAGTTTACTTGTCATATATTGGGCTCTATGCTGGATGACAGAAATATGGTGAACAAAACAGATGTGATCCCTTCATTCATGGAACCAACAATCTACTGAGGGATGCAGTCCATCAACCATGGTTACACCAGTAGTTTTCCAACTGCTACTGAAATAATGGCTCTGCAATAAAAGCAGCAGATGCTGGGGGAGACTGAGTGGCTCAGTTGGTTAAGTGTCTGACTTCAGCTCAGGTCATGATCTCACAGTTTGTGAGGTCAAGCCCTGCATCAGGCTCTGTGCTGATGGCTCAAGGCCTGGAGACTGCTTCAGATTCTGCCTCCCTCTCCCTCTACCCCTCTTCCACTCATGCTCTGTCTGTCTCTCTCTCAAAAATAAACATTAAAAAAAAAAAAAAAAGCAGAGGATTCACTCTGCTGCAAGAGTGCCTGGCCAGGGAAAGCAATCTAGACTGAAGAATCTGGGATTAGGTGATTTGCAGGTTATAATCACACTAAAACCTTCAGAAAAAAGGAAAAACACATTTTCATATGCTAATGTAGTATGTTCATTTTTTAAAATAAAATTCATTATTAGCAAACTCACATTGAAGCGATCAGCTAGACAGATGGAAACTTTGGATTCCAAGCAGATTCATGTCTTTCTATCAGCTAGCAATTAGACATGTGAAAGCATATTCTTAAACTATAATGTGTCAAAGATTTGCAGTTTTTAAAGCAATACTGTCAGGCTGCGAAACTTACAAAATTATCCAGTTTTTTTTTATTACTGCCTTTGATTTATATGTTCCCAAAAGCAAGGTCTGGAAATATTCCCATTTTAGTTATTGCAGTCACTGGAGAAAATCGAAAACATAACACATTTTTTTACTTTCTTAAAATTATCTTAGAGTCTTTCAAGGGACCAAACTTTATTAATATATTCTCTTCAGAATATTCTGCTTTCTTAGTAGCAACAATGACAATAAAACAAGTATTTTGGGATTCTGGAGATGTCTAGTCAACCCTCCTGAATTTTGAACTGGGAAGCAGAGATAAATGAGCAGTCGTATACTGGCAAGCACAACGCAAGCTGGTGGGTTAAAATGAGCCTCTGGTACTTCCTCTCTCCAATCTAGATCTAGAAGCCACCTATTGACTTCCAGTGCATCACTATAACCCAACTGATCACAAGGAAGGTCCCAACCTGCCTCTGTGCAGCAAACAGCTCTGACCTGGTGAACAGAAGGGGAACCGAATCGGATGAGAGAGGCCTGAGGATAGGCACATCCTGAAAAGCCACGTGGAATCTGAGTAAGGGAGCCCTGTGATCCCTGTTTTCAATCTCACAGATAGGTATCTTTCCTCCTCCTCTCCCAGCTTCCTCCCCCTCCTCTTGTAAGAACAGGCCAGTGGAAGAAGAGAGAAAAGACTAAGGAAAGAACTTGGGAAAACAGAAAACATGTGCTCCCTCCAACTAGTATGCAATTTAAAATCAAGGTCCAGGAATAGTTTCTATTTGTTACTTTCATTGTTTGTCTCTGTTGTGGCTAACACTAGAAGCAGTGGAACATAAAAGAATCCAAGAACCTCATCTTCTCTTGTCTTCCCACCTCCAACCAACCCATGAAATCTGTCTGGAAAAACTGACATATTAGTATGGAATCTAGGCTTCTAGCAACCAATCCTAGAGATGGTTCATTTTTAAAAATAACAAGGTTTCCATGTGGTACAGAGTAAAGAGCTTTGTAATCAGAGACCGGCCTCTCCCTCAACACCCTCTCCAAAAGTGTATAATCTTTGGTGAGTTACTTAACTTTCTGAAACAGAGTTTCATCTACATATTTGGGGTGAAGGAAGGTTAAAGTAATGCTAGCTTAAATTTTAAATATCAAATGAGAGAATATATACACAAGCAATATTCAAATAAATCACTATTTAAGTAAACAATTATTTCTTATTGATTACAACTTTTATTTGAATGTAAATAAGAAGTATAAAGTCACTGACATTACAGAATGTACTTTATTTGGTTTTTCAGAATTTTCAGTGAAGTTCCTAGGGAAGAATACTTCTAAAAAATATTCCTAAATTCCTTCCTTCCTTCCTTCCTTCCTTCCTTCCTTCCTTCCTTCCTTCCTTCCTTCCTTTGTTCCTTCCTTCCTTCCTTCCTTCCTTCCTTCCTTCCTTCCTTCAGAAGTAGGCTAGTCCAGAAGTATGCTAATCCAGAGAGTATGTATTAAGTATTGTACTTTAAAACTCCCTTGCAGTGAGATTTTTTTTGTACCATTTATTTATGTGAAAAAGATTTTAGTGCTTTATTTACAAAATGCCTAATTAAAACCTCATTCATCATAATTCAGCCTTAACATCAGAATTAGAAATGCATGAAAAATCTATGTACTTGTCATTTAAGACTTACTTAAATTACTCTGAATTGAGGGCTTTTTATAATCAAACACTGACTTATTACACTCCAGACATCTCTGTAAGGGAACCATATATTTTACAAAGTAAAATAAACTCAACTCTGATGTCCTCAAAATATTACTCTATTTAGTAAGTGTTAACATTTCTAAACACACACAGAGAGACAAAAATGGGTGTTTGTTATTATTTTAGATTTAATTTGTTGTGGTTTTTAAATTTTGTAGTTTATTTAACCATATGACTTTACTCCACTGTCAGTTTATTACAACTTTCATAAGTAAAGTAATATACTTAATACTTAATTGTTTCTTTCTTCCTTTCTTCCTTTTTTTCTCCTCCTTTTTTTTTTTTTAATTTTTTAAAATGTTTATTTATTTTTGAGAGAGACACACAGCACAAGTGGGGGAGGGGCAGACAGAGAGGGAGACACTAGAATCTGAAGCAGGCTCTAGGCTCTGAGCTGTCAGCCCAGAGCCTGATGCCGGGCTCAAACCCACGAGCCAAACCGTGAGATCATGACCTGAGCTGAAGTCGTACGCTCAACCGACTGAGCCATCCAGGTGCCCCTCCTCTTTTTTTTTGAATCTTAGTCTACACATTTTCCTCAAATAAATTTTTGCAACAGCATGTTAACTATTTAAAATAATAGCCAAAAAAGTGGACCTATCAAGATAACATAAGTCAGTATAGGCCTAGGAAGAAAAAAGAGAATGCATTTCTCCATTTTGCCTACATACATACATACATACATACATACATACATACATACTGTTTGTTATTTTATTTGCATAGAAGCCCATGAGTCTATCCATATATGACCATATAGTGAGTCCATCCTCCAAAAGGGAAAAAAATGCTAATCTTTCAATTTTAACTGTAGAGTCCAACACACCATTTATTCATCTGTAGTATATTTGTATAGGTTAAATAACATTGCTCCTAGCAAAAAAAAAAAAAGGAATATTAGTGGTACAATATGTAAAATGTGTGCTTGGATATCTTCTAAAGCTGTATTGGTAGGAGAATTCTGCTTTTGCAGGCAATACTTCTATCTCAATTACCAAGATAATTTCACTTCAGCATATGCAGCACCAATTAGTGCATTCCATGTGGTCACGTAGCTTTGTAATACCCCTTTTCCCAAGCTCTTCCACCCCCATATCAAAAAGACAAAGATGTTTCCAGGTTCTTGTGCATCGCAGCTACACTGGGAGCGCCCAGCAAACAACTAGTCTAAATATTTTGATCCTATGATTTATCTTTTGTCATTGTTATACTTGTAGCATACTTTGGGCAATGCTTCTGCCAAATTGTTAGTATTTTTTCTTTATTGGTTGGTTGGTTTCAATCAATGCGTTAAAAAAAAAAAAACTTGTTAGTGATACTGCCTAACTCTCATATATGGTTATGAAAAGATTGCTCAAACATGTTAAAGGATCTAGTATACTGATGTCATCTGCTAAACATGATAAAGAAGTAGCATGGTATGCTTCCGTAACTTAAATAAATTCAATTATACATGTGCAGAGAGAGAGATCAGCTAATTGTATCCACTGTCCACAGGATGAGCTTACAGCCCCCAGTAAGCATGAAATGGAAGATATGAATCTGCAATTCCCCAGTTATCTCCTTCTCAACTACCTGAGTGTAAGCATCTTGCTGCAGTAACTGTAATCCTCATTTTTTAAACATGCAGTAAATACTTTTATTCTGAGACATTAATGCCAACTGTCGCCTGTTGCTTAACCAAAAAAACAGCTTTATTCTAAGACCGGAGGGAAAACTGTATTGGATTTAATGGATATTTTACTGGAAGTTCATTTGCAAGGGCATTATTTATTTCATTTCATTTTTACCTTAAGTACTAACCTTAAAACTAATTCCCATGTGAGATGCTACTATGCTGTAAATTCATCATTAGCGGTCAGAACCATAATTTAGGTTTTTTTTTCTTCATCAGTAGTTTTTGTTTGTTTGTTTGTTTTGTCTTTTTTATGGAATGCTTCATGAATTTGTGTGTCATCCTTGCACAGAGGCTGTGCCAATCTCTGTATGCTTCCAATTTTAGTATATGTACTGGCGAAGCAATCACTCAATAGTCTTTTGATACAGATCAGGAGAAAATTATAGTGTGAGAAAAAGAACCTCATTATTATCACTAAAGTGCCAATATTTTGGTTGTCATTTTATAAACAAAGAAGTTGAAGGCATTTACTAAATCAAGACCAAGCTCCAGTGCAAATCTAGAATTCAATGGGACATGAATCAAGGACACCATGGATTTACATTTAGCGAAAGAGCTAAAAATGAGTGAGTGCTAATAGATGCTATAACTATCGAAATTGAGTTTTAAGTTAATAAAGCAATGTTATCTGATTGGACAAAGAAAATGGGCATCCTGTTTTTTTCTTTTCTTTCTTTTTTTTTTTCTCTTTTGCATTTTGTTATTGTAGTTAATGATGACCAAATAATATACTGGAATGTAAATATAAAAGTGTAGTTTGCAGGGCGCCTGGGTGGCTCAGCTGGTTAAAGCCTCCTACTCTTGGTTTCCGCTCAGGTCATGACCTCAGGGTTTGCTGAGTTCCCGCCCACATCAGGCTCTGTGCTGGCAACACAGAGTTTGCTTGGGATTGTCTCTCTCCCTGTCTGCCCCTCCCTGACTCACACTGTCTGTCTCTCTCAAATAAATAAAAATAAATAAATAAACTTTAAAAGTGTAGTTTGCATGCCACAAATTGATAAAAACTTTTCACTATTCTTATTATCATGTATTGTTGAACAAAACTTACCATTTAAATATACTAATTAGTTAATGCACAGTGAAGAGGGACTAAATAAAAGATGTAATGACAACAGCCATAGTAGTAAACATGATTGAATACTTTATATGTGATCCTCATGGTGATAAGTTCATTTCTTAAATTATGTAATTTAATCCTCAGAGCATGTGTATGTAGTGGATATTATTATTCTTAGCCATCCTTTGCCAATGAGAAAGTCAAGATAGAGAACTTTGATAATTTTTCCAAGAATCACAAGTAGGTAGCATTAGAGCCACTTTTGAATCTCTCTAATTCCAAAGCCCATTTAATAACTACAGTGCCATTTTGACACACACATGAATATTATAAATGGACCTAAAAAATTTAATGATGGATTCTCATAAATTAGAAATGAATAGGCTTCATTAAAAATCCTGGTAAGTCATTACTGTGTCGTATATACTTTTTTCATTCTTTTTAAAAAAATTTTAAAGATTTATTTTGAGAGAGAGAGAGGGAGAGAGAGGGAGGGAGGGAGAGAGCATGAGTGGAGTAGGGGCAGACAGAGAGGGAGAGAGAATTCCAAGCAGATTTCGTGCTGACACATCACAAAGCCCGATGTGGGGCTCAAACCCATGAACCATGAAATCATGACCTGAGCCAAAATCAAGAGTTGGACACTTAACTGACTGAGCCACCCAGGTGCCCCTCGTTCTTTCATTCTTAAATAGTCTCAAATCTCTTCTGCCCTACTATGTTAGAAGTTAATGTGGCCATTGTTTCTGTCACTGACTATCTTTTATTGTTGTTATTGTCAAGATGGTGAGTGTCATTCTCCTCTGCCTCAAAATGAGACACCAGGCTTGCATGGCAAAAATGCAGAGGCAGAGCCAGGAGATGCTGAGAGTGGTGGTGGCAGCCACCCTTTATTTTGACTGTCAGCGGTCGTTTACTTGCTCCCAGAATAATGCAGCTGCAATTGTGAACGTGACCACCATCCCGCTGCTTACCTCTTCCTCACCGTCAAAAGAGTTGTCTATTCTCCCAGCCTCCCCCACTTTACCAGTTTCTCATGTGTGTCATTCTGTTTTCTCTTCTGACCTACCACGTATTGAAACTTCTTTGCCAAGGTTATAAATCATCATTTTGTTGCTAAACCAAACTAATCTTTTAAATTCTTTTCTTAGTTGACTGAACTCTGTCATTAGCCACACCTGACCATTTCCTCCCTCTTGAGTATAGTCACATTTGTTTCCCAGTGCTTTAATTTCCTACCACCTGCCTGGCTATTTTTCTCAGTTTTCCCATGTTTATCTTACAAAAGTGTGACTTACATCACTGCAGTAGACATTTTCACCCCTTCAATCTGGCCACAGGGGTTAAATTAGAGATATCCGCATGACCTAAATCAGGTCAAATAGAGCCCAAGAGATTCTTTGCTAGGACTTATGTTGAAGCTATCAAGGAATAATTATGTTCTGTCTGCTGAGGTTGGTGGGCAATGAAAATGATATAAGCACAGGGTTGCTGGGGGTCAGAAAAATGAGGCTATCACTGTGGAAAGCACATAAAAATGGAATCCTGATTAATTCATTTAAGTCTCTGGATCTGGATGCAGATGGGTCTGAAACCTTAAATATACATCTGGATTTTTCTGTAATGTGAGCCAATACATTTCCTTGATTGCTTGAGTGAGGTTTTATATCATTCACAAATGAAAGAGTTTTTGATGATAAAATACTCCCCTTTCACCTATTCACCCATCCCCATTGAGTAAATGTAATTTTCTATTAGAAATCTCATTTTAAGTATTTGCCTGACACCAAACACTCAACAATCCCAAATCTATCCACCCAGTTTTCTAACCGGAATCTGGGGCATGATCTTTGACTCTTTCCTCTCCCTTAGCTTACCTCCTCATCCAAATAAATCATTCAGTCCTATTAATTTACTCCTAAATTTTTCCTTATTCCATCTACTTCTCCCCATTGGATAGTGGACACCACTATCTCTTAGATTACTTTAATCATTTCCTAGGTGATTTGCTTACCTCCGGTCCATCCTTTGCCTTATAGTCAGGGTGATGTGTGTCCAAGGTGCAAATCTGACGATAGTAATCTGTTTAAGATTTTGTATGTCTCTCCTTTTCCCACAGAGTGATTAAGACCCCAAACTCCTTACCATGGCTGCCATCATGATCTGGCCCTTGCTTACCTCTCCAGCCTCAGTCCCTGTTATTTCCTCAACCCTCACAGTTTGTCACATGGAACTACTCTTAATCCTTCAAATGGGCCATGCACTCTTTGTTTTAGAATACTCTGCTTTAGATACTCTTCTCCCCTGCAGTGGCTGGTAGAATTCTATGCACCCAAAGGAACCTTTCTCTCAGGTCTTCAGGGCTCTAAGATCACTTCCAAGTCTGAGTTAAATGCCTTTATTGGTGTCCTGCTGGCTTCTAAACTGTATTTACCCACTGTAATTGCCGTTTACATTATCATTGGCAATTTATATCACTCAACCTGAAAGAACCTCTTGAGAGCAAAGATCTCTTGTAGCAGTGCTGCTCCATAACTACTTGTGTAAATGAATGAATAGGCAGTGATTGAACCATCAGTCATATACTGATTGAATACAATGGACATTGAATCGACATAGATTGAGTTTTCTGCTTATATAACTATATAAGCCTCTCTCCAATATATTCTAAGTAGATCAGTCTCAAATAAAAGTAAAAATATATATATTTGCAATTTTCTGATAGAGGAATTTCAGATCTTATTTGAAACTTTTCACTTCCTAAACTAATTTGATTGATATTATACACTTAAAATTAGGCAAACGGTTTATATCAGGGAAAATGAGGGCATGCCCTTAACTTTCCGAATCCATTTTCTTGTCAAAATTTGGACCTTTCGACCCCAGGTTACATATTCATGTTTAAGCTTAAAATAATAAAATTACAAAAGAGACAGGTTGATAGTTCATGAAGGAAGTTCTGCTGCTCTGTGATAGGTGAGTGCTTTACACAAAGCATCAGAGATGACAAGCCCCGTGCCTCAAGCAAGAGATCCCTGAGGACAGGAGGACAAATAGCGAGAGAAATAAAGGATGCTGGAGTGAACCAGCATTCACACTTCCTGCCCTTCCTGACCTCTCCTCACCACGCACGCCCGCGCTCACACACACACCTGATCCTCACCCATGATTTGTTGGTTACCAAGTATGATTTCAGATTGCAGCGATTTGGGTTTCTTGACCACCTAAGAAACAACTATTTAAATCTTAAAAGCTTATCAAGGAAATTTTCTATTTCCTATACCTAATTTCCTATTAAGGAAAATAAAGAACCAAACATAAGAAACAAATTCAATGAATGGTTTAGCAAACTGCAGAAATTCCCAACAGGCTTTCCTGAATTTACTTTCAATTAAAAATTTTTTTCTAATGTCTATTTATTTTGAGAGAGAGAGAGAGAGAGACAGAGAGAGAATGAGCAGGAGAGGGGCAGAGAGAGACAGAGACACAGAATCTGAAGCAGTCTCCAGGTTCCAGCTGTCAGCACAGAGCCCGACATGGGGCTTGAACCCACGAACCGTGAGATCATGACCTGAGCTAAAGTCAGACACTTAACTGACTGAGCCACCCAGTCAGTTGAATTTACTTTTTCTTTTCTCCAATCCTCAGTTAATCACAAAGAAGTCAGAGAAATATTTCAAGAAATGAAAACTCAGATTCTGCTTCAAACTCTTCAACATCTTCCCATTACTTTTGGGATAAAGCCCCTGATCCACAATATACCTCTTTGTCATGTACAACCCGACTGCTGCTCAGTCTGCAGCAGGTTTGTTTTTCTTTATCAACACATACTGGCCATAGATGACCTTTCACTTCCTTGAGGGCATCATGCTCTATTCTGTCCCAAGGCCTTGACACATACTGTTCCTCTGCCTAAAACACTTTGACACCCACTCTTCTATTTACTTATCCATTAGTTCTCAGTTCAAATCTCACTTTCTCAAAGAAGTCTTCTCTGAGTTATGAGTGGATTAAGTCACTATTACCCTAGCCACTTCCTTCCAGTGACCATGACCTTTCTTGGAAGTGCTTATCAATTGCCACACTGAATTATAAACTCTACAAAGTCAAAGACTATATCTGGTCATTTTCTTTGCAGTTTTGGTACCTATCACAGTATCTAATAACTGCTGGTGGTTTATAAATGTTTGTTGAATGAATCAGTGTATAATTTAGGAGAAAAGAGACTACACATGTATATAATTCAATATCAGCTAAGACCACTCAGTAAAGCTTTGTTGTCAATTGCTTTGGCAGTTACCAGCTCTAATTATGGCTAATTTCTTAAGCTATGCTCCATAGCATTTTGTTGTCTCATGGCTCACTGAAAATGTTGCTTAAAGTTTAATGTGAATATGGACATCTTTAATTGACTTTTTTTGTCTATGTTATTAAATATCCTTCTGGGGTGCCTGGGTGGCTCAGTCAGTTGAGCATCCAACTCTTTATCTTGGCTCAGATCATGATCCCAGGGTCGTGGGATCGAGCCCTGCATTGGGCTCCATGCTGAGCATGGACCCTGCTTGAGATTCTCTCTCTCTCTCTCTCTCTCTCTCTCTCTCTCTCTCCCTCTCTCTCTCTCTCTATCCTTCTCCTCCACTCTGCCCCTCTCGTCCACTCACGCTCTCTCTCTCTAAAATAAAATAAATAAAAATAAATAAATATCCTTCTGCTACCAAAATTCATGCACTGACAACTTGGAGACCATGTCAATTACTAATCCTAGATGCTGAAAACCTTCTATAATTGTGGTGATGTAGCCTATCTCAGCAGGATACCAGCCCTCTTACATTTTATTGGCATTTTATAACCACAATTTGAAACCTTCCTATGGGTTTTCTGCCTTATCATTTTCTGCAATATCTCTAGTACCTGATAGCACATGGCCTCAAATAAAAGAGTCAATGCTCACTTGAAAACCAGCCTCACCAGCGTAGTCTAGATAGAATCTTATCTCCACAGGTGAGTCAAGATAGTAGTCCTTAATCAGTTACCATCTGCCCATTACACACTCTCTTCTCTTCCAAGGAAGTAGTACAGTTTCTTAAGAAGTTGCAGATCTGGTTGGTTTAATCTGCAATTTCCAGCCTGGTTCTTACACATTCAATTTTTAAAAACCTGTTACATACTTTAAAAAGTGAAAGGTTTATAAGGAAAATCCGTTTTATTACTTCCCATAGCCTAGATATTTGTTTTATCTAATATTTTTTCTCCAAATTTATCCTCCAAATTCTCCTTTAAATTTCTTGTTTCTGCTCCTTTATCTTTTTAATTTTCAAGGCTAGCTTTGTTCTCTGAATCTCACTGCCTCTTATTCTTACATAATGCAATTTCATTTCTTTATAAATTTTACAGAAAGTTTTTTCCTATTTCTTTCATCATCTCTGTTTCAATGATTTTATTGTTTATTTTTATCTCTGCTTTCATATCAGAGGATTTCCTCTTGTGTTTGGTGATTGTTGTTCTCCCATTCATCTTAAAAGAGAGCGAAAAGCAGATTGCATATTTCTCCACTTCTGGATTTCACTGTAGTGTCATCTGGCTGACTTGTTTCTTTGGAGAACCATTTTGAAGACTATCAATATCTGAAAATTCCTTTTCTCAAGTTGGTCAGTTTTCTAGAGAGGAATCCTACACTGTCCTGTCGGGAGAATATAAAAGATGTGTTACTAACTATGCATTTATAATTAAAGGAGCCAAGAGGGCCCACTGTTGATATGCAGACTTTTACTTTGCTTTTCTATATTTATAATGATATATTTGTCTTCATCTGTAATGGTGTCCCCCATTTTCAACTTTTCTAGAAAATAAACTCTAATCCTCTGCTGGGGCATAGAGTCTTTCCTGCCTGAGCATAGCATGGGAGTGGATCTGGGATTTGAGCTACTATTTATATGGCTTTTTGAACAGTCTTCTCATTTTCAGACTCTCTTGTGCCCTGCCCCAATTGAGTGTAACTGGTGTTTCCCACTTCCAAGCTTTGCTGGATTTACACATTGTGACTAGCTTGCCTCAGAGACTTTCATCTTTCTGAATAAGCTTTAGCTTTTTCTGGTCTATTAAATCAGTCATAACTTATTCATTTCACTTTCAGTTTCTAAGAGTTATTACCTTTTCCTGTGTACATTGTCCTTGTTGACTTGTACCATTTTTTTAAGATTTTTTTAAGTTTATTTATTTATTTTTGAGAGAGAGAGAAAAAGAGTGAGAGAGAGAGACAGACACCGAGAGCACAGTGGGGGAGGGGCAGAGAGAGAGAGAGAGAGAGAGAGAGAGAGAGAGAGAGAATCTGAAGCAGGCTCCAGGCTCTGACCTGTCAGCACAGACCCCAACACGGGGCTCTAACCCACAAACCATGAGATCAGACGTGAGCCAAAGTCGTATGCCTAACTGGCACCCAGGTGCCCCAAGATTTCATTTCTTATGTAATCTCTCCACCCAATGTGGGGCTCAAACTTACAATCCTGAGATCAAGAGTTGCATGAGCCAGCCAGGCACCCCTGTACCAGTTTTGAAATCCATTTGTGGTCAGTTTAGTATGATTTTAAGAAAAAATAATAGAGATGGTATTTAAACTAGTGATTTCCAAGGGTTAGGATGGTGGGGAGGAAGATGATGAATGTTTTACCCCATAAAGGGATAATACATGTGAGATCTTTGTGTGATAAAACAGTTCTGTATTTTGATTGCAGTGATAGTTAAATGAATACAATACGTGACTACAACTAACAAACAAAACACCATATACACATTGTATCAATGTCGATGATTTTGATATTGTACTACGGTTATATGAAATATAACCATTATGGGGGTGTCTGGGTAGCTCAGTCGGTTAAGCGCCAGACTTCAGCTCAGGTCACGATCTTGCAGTTCGTGAGTTTGAGCCCCACGTCAGGCTCTGTGCTGACAGCTCAGAGCCTGGAGGCTGCTTCCGATTCTGTGTCTCCCTCTCTCTGCCCCTCCCCAGCTCATACTCTGTTTCTCTCAAAAATAAATAAACATTAAAAAATATATATTTATAAATACAACCATTATGGAAAGCTGGGTTGAAGGGTACATGCGTTCTCTATGTTTGTAACTTCTTGTGAGTTTATAATTTCAAAATAAAATGTTAAAAATGTATATAGTAGCTAGAAAAGGGATTGTGTGAAGACATAATGAAATAATACTGGTCACTAGTTAATAATTACTAAGGCAGAGTGATGGATATGAGGGGCTTATTATACTCTTTTGTCTGATTTTGTATATATTTGGAATTCTTTATAATAACAAAAAGTTTAAAAAAATCAGGGAGTATGTCATATTTACTTCTGTATCCTCAGTGTCCAGCATAATGCTAGATGGTTAAAAATATTTGCTGAATAATAAACTTTAGTAAAGGTAATAAATATGAGTTCTTGTATATAAAATATGAAAAAAAAATATCAAAGACTCATGTGATAACTTCAGGCAACCTAATCTACATGTATTTGGAATCCCTAGAGGGTAGGAGACAGAAGAAAGGATAGAAAAAGTATTTGAAAAAGTAATGGCCCAAATTTTCTAAATTTGATGAAAACTGTTAACCCACAGTTCAAAGAAATTCAACAAACCACAAACACAAAAAACATGAAGAAAACTACACCAAAGTGCATAGTAATCAATGGGAGTGATGAAATCTTAAAAGCACACAAAAAAATTACATACAGAGAAACAAAAATAAGACGGATAGCATTGTCAGAAACAATGCAAGCTATTGGACAGGAAATAGATCAAATGATTGAATTATAACTTGCAAAGTTTAGCAAAAATAACATAATCCAGCAATATAGAGAGAAAAATAGAACATGACCAAGTGAAATTTATCTGAGCAATGCAATGTTGGTTCAAACATTTGAAAACTCTTCAGTGAAATTCACCTACTAATAGACCATAAAGAAAAAAAATGACATAATTATCTGTATAGATACAGAAAAAGCATTTGACAAAATTTAATATCATTTCCTGATTGAAAACTCTCAGTAAACCAGGAATAGAATAGAAATTCATCAATATGACAAAGGACAGCTACAGGAAGCCTACAGCTAACATGATAGCTTAATATTAAACACTGAATATTTTCCCCCTGAGTTTGGAAAGAGCTAAATATGTTCCCTCTTTCCACTTCTTTTGTACATTGTACTAGAAGATGTAGCCAAGGGAATAAGGCAAAAACCAAATAAAACAAACAAATAAAAACATATAAATAGGAATGGAAGAATAAAACTATCCTAATTGTTGAAGGCATGTTTGATTACATAGAATATCCTAAGTATTCTACCAAAAAGCCACAAAACTTTATAAATGGATTTAACAAGATTTCAAATTCAAAGTCATACAAAATCAATTGTGTTTCTATATACTAACAAGGCATAACTAGAAGATGACATTTAAAAGACCAGTTAAAATAGCATAAAATATGAAATACTTAGAAACACACTTAACAAAATGTGTTCAAATCCTATAAAGCAGAAAAGATTGCTGAAATTAACTAAATAAGATCTAAATAAATGAGATATTCAATTTTCTGGAAGGATTAATAGTATGAAGACTTCAAATTTTCCCCAATATGATGTATAGAATTGATATAATTTCAATCAGAAATCCATCAGGCTTTTTTTTTTTTTTTTGGTAGAACTTGACAAGGCAGTTTTTTTTCTATTTTTTTAAAAGTTTATTTTTGAGGGGCGCCTGGGTGGCGCAGTCGGTTAAGCATCCGACTTCAGCCAGGTCACGATCTCGCGGTCCGTGAGTTCGAGCCCCGCATCAGGCTCTGGGCTGATGGCTCAGAGCCTGGAGCCTGTTTCCGATTCTGTGTCTCCCTCTCTCTCTGTCCCTCCCCCGTTCATGCTCTGTCTCTCTCTGTCCCAAAAATAAATAAACGTTGAAAAAAAATTTTTTTTTAAAAATAAAAAAAATAAAAAAAAAAGTTTATTTTTGAGAGAGGGAGAGAGAGAGCATGCACACAAATGGGAGAGGGGCAGAGAGAGAGGGAGACACAAAATCCGAAGTAGTCTTCAGGCTATGAACTTTAGCCCAGAACTTGATGCAAGGCTCAAACCACGAGAAGCGAGATCATGACCTGAGCCAAAGCCGGGCACTTAATTGACTGAGCTGTGCAGGAGCCCTGACAAGGTATTGTTAGATCTGAATGGAGATACTAGGTACCTAGACTAGCCAACATGATCCTGATGAAAATAGGATATTTGATGAAAAAACAAAATTAAAACACTTATAATACCTGATTTTATGGCTTACCATAAAGCTTTAGTAATCAAGACAGTGTGATACTGGCATTAGGATCGACATATAAGACAAAAGAGCCCGAGTAATTTAATAGTCAAAGAACAATCTTTTCAACAAATAATGCTAGAATAATTGGATATGTCTATGCAAATGATAGGAGTTTTGGTCCTTACTTTATTTCATATACACAAATTATCTGAAAGGATTGTAAGAACTAAATGTAGGAATTGAAACTATAAAAATTCTGGAAGAAAAGAAGAAAATCTTTGTGATCTTAGGTTAGGCAAAGATTTTTTTAGATATACCACAAAATGGATGAACCATGGAAGGAAAACATGGCTAAATTTGACTTCATTAAAATTAAAACTTTTTCTTTTCAAAAGACACTGTTAAGAAAATGAAAAGGGTAGGAGAAAATATATATAAAACATATCTGAAATACATTTGTATCCAGGTTATAAAAATAACTATTACAAATTAATAATTAGAAGACAAAATTTTGAAAAATACAGAGATTTCAACAGAGATTTCACAAAGAAAGACACATAAGTGTCATAAACGCAGAAAGAAAAAGTGTTTAACATCATTAGTCATCAGGAAAATTGAAAATTATAACCCCAGTGAAATACCACTGCACATCCACTGGAATAGCTGAGTTTTAAAATGCTAACAATACCAAATGTTGGCAAGGATATGGAACAAATGTCCACGCATTGGTGGAGAAAATATGAAATGGTACAGTTACTTTGGAAAAGGCAATCTTACCCCTATATATTTATTTAACAGAATGTAAAAATAAGTGTATATTAATAGTAGAATTAAAATTAAATGAAAGTTGGAAACAGTTCAAATGCCCAACAAACAATGAATGGATAAATTAACTGTGATATAGGTACACTTTGAAAAAACTATTAAGCAATAAATAGAAACAATATACTGATAATGCAATAATGTGGATGAATCTTAAAAGCACCGTACTCGATGAAAGGCGCCAGACATAAGCAGTACATGATGTATGTTTCCAGCTATTTGAAATACTTCTATAAAAAAATTAAACTACATTAGATCAGTGGTGTACATGGGCTGGAGGTTGGGAGATACACTGCAAAGAGGCATGAAGAAACAACTTTTTTAGGTGATGGGAATGTTCTATACCATGATGGTCATGGTGGTTACATGACTATGCAGTTTTAAAATTCATCCAATTGTGCACCAAATATTGATTAATTTTATTGCATTTAAATACCATACATTAAATATATAATAATATATTTAATATATAAATAATATATTATCTATTACATATGTAATTATAGCATAAATATATATGTAATTGAAGTATAATAAATATATGTATATATAATACATATGCACACACCAACATAACTTATGTTTATACATCTGGTAGCAGTATATAGAGTAGATGGGATTAGAAAAAAAGGCTGAAGGTAGAGAAGTCATTTATTAGGTCATTGTAAAAGTCAGAGTAATCCTGGTAATCCTTAAGAAAGGCAGTTGTAGAAGGAATGAGAGTAACGAACATGAAACAGATGTTGGAAATATTTCAGAATTAGTACCATTCCACAGAATTCCCTAGCCCCTGTTCTTTCTCTTCTCCCCTTCTGGTGTAAATAAGAAATTCCTCTCTTTCAGTCACTTATGGTGGTGGCAATTGCAATTGCAAGGATGGACAAGGAAGAAGGAGTTTGCGTATCCACAAGCTCAATAGCCTTTGTCAGTTGGAGGTAGTGGAGGATTAAGGCTGGGCAAAATCACCCATAAGCTTTGTTTGCTCTATGTCCACTTCCTCAGTTCTGTGCCCCAGAAAATCAAGCCTCTAGACATGATTCGGATTCAACCTCACCTCCTAACAACCCCAAATTCCCTCTCTAAAACTTGAGAACCATTGATATATACTCTGATAAGAAATGCCCAGGAGGGATAGTAAGATCAGTTTTTAGAGATGTTGAGTTTGCAGAGAATTCCAGTTGGCACATCTGGGAGGAAATTGAGAAAGAAGATACGGAGTTCAGGAATTTGTTAGGGTTTATGAGATTAAACTGGAAATCCTCAGTGAGGGGATGATATTTTAGGTCATAGTAGTTGAAGAAATTAAGGGGAGCAAAACCGTAGAGCTCAGAATTGAATTCAGTAAATTATCTACAATCAAAGGACAAGAGGAGAAAGAAGAGTCAGCTTAGGAAAGTAAGTAATAACAGGAGACATAGGGGAGATCTAGGACAGACCCATCAAGTATTTAGTCAAGGAGCGGAACTAAAGAGTGAGCCAGAGGGGATTATAGTTACTTGTACTTACATGACTTACCTGAAACAAATTCCTTTAACCACCTCTCTTGTGTATTAAAGATAGAGGTGAAAGACCTTCGAAGGTTTTTCAGGACCACATATATTATCTCAATAGAGTTGGCTGTGTAGTGGAGAAGAATTACGGTATTTTAAAAAGAGATTTAAACTGAGATATTTTAAATATTTAAAGATAAGTCTCATGCATGTAATTAATTTGCCAGAACATGACTGATCACTTTGCTTTCAAAGACAGAAAGAGTAAAACCCTGTCAGTTACATTTTCAGATGTCTCAATTTGAACTTCATTTTAATTGTAAAATGCTGTTATGTCATTCCTAAGCCAGTTTATGAAGAATTACTTTGACATACTTATATAATGACTTCTATCAATCATCTTTTACAATTGTTCAATCCCAAACTTAACTTACAATACATTCAGCTAAGTTTATTTAAATAAAAGCCATGCTATCAAAAGTAAGGAACCTCTAGAAATCTTTTTAATCATGCATACGTATGTAGATTCCAAATGGTTCCAATCATAATTCTTAGTCAAACAAATCAGCCTGAACGATCTACACACCAATATTGAAAGCAATAATAATTCCGTTCTGTTCCAGAAAAGTTTAACATCTATACAATTTTAAGCAACATATTTGGTAGAAAGAAAAAAAGGAAGGGGGCACCTGGGTAGCTCAGTTAGTTAAGGTCCCACTTCGGCTCAGGTCATAGTCTCACGGTCTGTGGGTTTGAGACCCGCGTCCAGCTCTATGATGACATCGCAGAGCTTGCTTCAGATTCTGTGTCTCCCTTTCTCTCTGCCTCTCCCCTACTTACCCTCTGTCTCTCAAAAAACAAATAAACATTCAAAAAAATATTTAAAAGAAAATAAAAAGGAAGAAAGATGGAGAGAAAGAGGCAGAGAGACAGAGACAGAGAGAGGAAGAAAAAAGTCTTGCTTCAAGTAGCTCACAAACTAGTGAGAGAGAAGCAAATAACTCCTCACCAGCTTCATCATTTGAAAGTCACTTATATGTTTTTATGCTTATTTAGTTTTGAGAATTTCAAACAAAAGTTTATAGTTTTAAGTCTTTTATTACCTCTGATTTAAGATGGGAAATACTGAAAGAAACAACAAAAATAAATGTATTAGTAAGGTTAACAAAAATAAATAAGTATAGAGGAAATGTCGATAATTAAACTTTCAAATACTGTTTTTTTAATAAGTTGAGATCATTCATACTTGTGAACTTATTTAAGCTTGAAACTGTTCTAAAACTTTCAAGATAGCCTATTTTTCTTGAAAGATTTTTCCATACCAGTTTGTATAAGTTATGCTGAAGAATTAAAATCTTAGTGGCCTGACACATGGAAGTTTATTTCTTGCTAATACTACAAGTGTAACAAGGGTCATCAGCGGTCTGATTATTATTGTTACTGAAGAACCCAAGGTAATGAACCCCCCTTCTTTTTCATTTTTATTTTTTCAGCTTTATTGCAGTATAATTGACATATAAAATTGCGAGATGTGTTTAAAGCGTGCATCATGGTAATTTGCTATATGTATACATTGTGAAAGGATACTTTTTTTTTGATAAGTCCATTTAAGTTTTACTGTCTTAGTAAATTTCAATCGTATAATAGTGTTACCAACTATAATCACCTTATTGTACAGATGATTTTCAGACCTTATTCATCTTATGGTTGAAAGTTTGTACCCTTTTATCAACCTCTCCCTATTTCCCCCTAACCCAGAGCCCCTGGCAACCACTTTTCTACTTTCTGTTTAAAAGAGTTAAGACTTTTTTTTCTTTAAAGATAATCATACTTAGGTAATACCAGGAAGTATTGAAGCCTCCTTTTTGATACATGCTTTTCCTGTTGAGCCAAATGTGAAGAACAGGAAGTATAGTAAATTAAACAATAACTCCTAAAGCCCTTATCGTTCACATTTCTTTGGCCCAATCTAGTCACATGGCTATCAAAGGAATGAGGAATTGCCATCATGTCATGTTCCTGGAATGAGTGGAGAATCAGAATCTATGTGAACAGCCCTTCTGACTTCTTTTCTCTTCTTCAGAAACAACCATCTTGTGTGTGTTTGATCTCCACAATTATTTTCTCTGAAATTCCTCATATATTATTTGTTCATTTCTTTTTGTGATATTTTCTGTAACTTACTCTTCATCTGACTCTTTCAGTTACATTTATCCCATTTTGGGGGTTGTTTCTAGAATGTTTTTCATGATTATGATGTTTTTGTTTGTCTTCCTTTAATTCTCAAGTTTTACAAAAATGTGATCTCACTCATATATGGAATTTAAGAAACAAAACAGATGAACCCAGGGGAAGGGAAGGAAAAATAAGATAAAAACAGAAGGAAGGCAAACCGTAAGAGACTCTTAAATACAGTGAACAAACTGAGGGTTGCTGGAAGGGTGTTGGGTGGGAGGATGGGCTAAATGAGTGATGGGCATTAAGGAGGGCACTTGTTGGGATGAGTACTAAGTGTTGTATGTAAGTGATGAATCACTAAATTCTACTCCAGAAACCATTATTACACTATGTGTTAACTAACTTGGATTTAAATAATTTTTTTTAAAAGGGAAAAAATGCTTTTCATCTCTTTCCATGGTCTTGTAATTACTTTTCATATGCTTCTATGATTATTTTGAACTCTTTTGACCCCTTTCCTTTAGAAAGGATAAATCATTCTCTACAATTCTACATATAGAACTATGTGATTTAACTATGCCTATGGTTTTCAGTTGCTTTCTGTTCATGTTCTCTTCCTCTTTCCTTCTTGCTTCTAGTCTATTTTCCTTTCTCTTTATTCTTCTCAGGCATATTCCCACGATAATATCTTTTCTGAATATTACTGGGCTTTGAATGGTGGTGTGATCTGCTGAAGGATGGTTTTGGAATTTATTACAAACACAGCTCTCATCAAGTTATTTCCTTTACTTGAGGAATGAATGTCTTCTTAGACTACTAAGTATAGCAACCTGGCCTTAACAATCTTTTTTTTTTTTAATTCTTCAATCCTCCTTTCTATTGAGTTATCTCCTTTGGCAGAGAAGCTAGGTCATGGACAATAGAAATGACATGTGCACTACCATGATTTTTCCTTTAACGTGCCTGTTTCATAATTCTGAGCTGTCTAAGTCAGTCTAACAGGGCATTTTAATAAAAATATACACTATTGTATGTGTCCTTTAGAATGTGACAGTTGGGGGTGGGAGATTTGTTTCTGGCTCAAAATCTGAAATAACATGTGTTGGTACTAAGCATGTTTTCTTCTGTCGGGCCAGGTGTGTGTCATAATGTAAGATTGGGAATTACAGCAATTTCTTTGTCTTAATGAAGATTCTCTTTTTACTTATTTTCTTTTTTTGATGGGGTTTGAAGTAAAAGGGTGGACTAAAAGTGTCTTAAATCCATTCCCTTAATTAGACATTTTCATTCTTAAAAAAAAATTGTTTATATGTTGTCTTCCTACTGAGTAGTGACCTCTTTTGAGGCAGAGTTATGCTTCCTCTTTTTATCTTTACTATTGAACATAGTGAGCCTTCAGCAAATGTTTTTGAATTAAGGTGAAGTGGGTTGAATTTGTATATACATATATATTTTTTAATATTTTTAATGTTTACTTATTTTGTGAGAGAGCGAGTGAGTGGGGGAGGACAGAGAGAGGGAGACACAAAATCTGAAGCAGGGACCAGGCTCTGAGCTGTCAGCACAGAACCCAATGCAGGGCTTGAACTCCCAAACCTTGAGATCCTAACCTGAGCTGAAGTTGGATGCTTAACCTACTGAGCCACCCAGATGCCCTGAATTTGTGTATATTTTTATTGTCTACTGTTGCTCAAAAAATGGGATCTAAGAAATGTGGAGATACAGCATACCTCAAGACATCACCACTAATAGGAAACCATATTAAAATACTTCATGCTGGTTTTGGAATAAACTCATCATTTTTTTGTGCAAAAAGCCAGCAGGTTTATGTTGCAATTCAATTTTCATTGCTTATAATAAATTGCTTTCAATTCTACTAGGCAACTGGAAAACACAAGAATTCAGAGGTATATTATTCACCCCAAGGTTAAGAGAAAGCCTTATTATTTACCCCAAGGTTAAGGGAAAGCCTATTACTTCAAGTCAATAGCTATAGGAATTCTATTCAACATATGTATCTATACCACAGTCTTCAGCATTTCTTGGGAAATGCTTAACTTTATGGGTATTTAGACACACTGATGGACAAACATGGAAGAGGTCAGAGGGTTCCTCTTTAGCATGGTGTATTAATCTATGTCCTACAGAGAAACAGAGCCAGTAACATATGTGTATATATAGATAGAGAGAGTAGAGAGATTTATTTTAAGGACTTGGCTCATGTGATTGTAGGGATTGGCAAATCCAGAATCTACATGCAAACCAGCAAGCTAGAGACTGAGGGAAGAGTTGATGTTGTAGTCTCCAATCCAAAGGAAGTCTGTAGGCAAAATTCTCTCTTCCTCTGATGACCTCAGTCTTTTCTCCTAAGATCTTCAACTTATTAAATGAGGCCCACCACATTATGGAGGGTAACTTTCCTTGGTCAAAGTCTACTGATTTAAATATTAGTCACATCGAAGAAATAGCCCCACCTAGATTGATTTTTTAACCAAAAAAGACTCATTGCTGCAGCCTAGTCAAGTCAACACATTAAATTAGCCACTACCTCTGGCATGCTTAGGAGAATTACAGATTAGCATCAATAGACTTGGCTTTTAATTCAAGTGCTGTTGTGGCATATTATGTGACCTGGAGGCTGCTGAGCCATTTTGTTCCACACAGAGTGTCCCCATGGGAACAATGCAAAAGTCAAAGTCTCAAGAAGTATTCTTTGTTGTGGTATTCAGATATTTTCTGTCTAATAAATGTTATTGTAAAAAATTCTTTATAGCGTAAGGTGTCCAGAAAGTAGCACATCAATAGAAAATGGCAGTATCATTAATGGAGCTGAAACTTCAACATCCCCACGGCCCTACTTCACATGATGGATGATTTGGAACTCATTTGTGTATGTTTTGGCTAAATTTTGAGATTTATAAAGTTTTATAATCAACCTGCAAAACGAGTCCCATTTTCACATGAACTGAATGAGGACTAAAAATCAAGCAACAAATATTAGGATTATCCTTCCATTACACCTCTTTGAAAAATGACTCCTTGCTGCCATATGAAGGATTCTCTAAGCTTTAATACTGAGCAGAGATTTAAAAGGATTAACATGAACAACCTTCCAGTAAACACACAGAATGCATTTTAACATCTAGTATTTCATCTTTATTTGAGTACTTTCAAATTGTAATGCTCTGATCATGTAGAAAGACTGGCTGGTATTGTCCATTACTATTCCTGCTAAGTTATTCACAGTCCCCCACTGACCTTTTCTCAGCAAGTTTTTCAAACCTTTTGTTTCAGCTGCTGTTTTGTGTCTTGCTGACGTTAGTTAGTCAGATTTATGGTGCTCTGTACAGGGGTTCCCACCATGCATGTCATTATTACTAATGCTTCTCCCTGTGTTTATAACTTAGCCATTTAGTTGCTGTGCTCAACTCTTTGGATTCCTAAGACTTACACCTCACTGGAATAGCACTTCTTATTGCCAAGGTACTTTGTAAAACACTTGACTCTATTTTCACATATAACTATTTTTAGAGCCAACAGTGGAATTGAACAGACCTGTTCTTTGATTGTTTATTTTTGCCTAGACATTTATTTGGAAGATGTTAGTTCTCTTTGGGCGTCCACAGATGCCCCAGTCATTCATTCAACATCTTTTAGTGTACCAAATATGGACACGACCAGCTTGCTCACAGATGAAATAAAAGCTAGCATTTTCTTATCATGTAAATATCTGCAGTGTTGGGCTGTTAATTTAGGACTTTATGCTTTTAGTTTTCTCTAGTTATATGGGATACTAACCTTTCCTCCAACAAAAATGTGTTTCCCATTATAACTTTCAAATGGGTGATAATAATGGACACAGGCAAATAGTGCATGGTTTTGTAAACTTGAAAACAAAGTGAAAATAACTGATGATGATTATGCCATGGAACAGTTGGAATAGAATATCACTGATATAGTATGATTTGAGGGGCATTAAAAACCTGCTTTCTCCAATATGTCTCCTTACTGATTTGTGTTAGTGATTAAAATAACTACATTCATAAAAAATTTTGGATAAGTTGACCTATTAAAAATATACATTTAGAAACTAGAATGGGATATTATCATCCATGAATATATTAACTTTTATGCCATGACTTCATGAAGCATCCATGATGCCTATAGGAAAACTATCACTCCTTAGAGCTGTTTGAGTTAACTATTTTTATTATTTTATGGAACTTACTACATAATTCAAGGTTTTGTATTCATACATATTATACCTATCTTATTCAGTTTAGTTGCAGGGTCCTAAAGGGTGAGGTAGTTGTCTGAAGTTTTCTTTAATATCTCCCACAGCAAATAGCAAAGAATTGTGTATGCCGTGGCTGCTCAAAAAAAAACTATCGAATAAACAAAAAATGAATGACTATATTAAAATTGGTTAGTTTATCTGTTTAACTAGGGAAGGTATATAAGATAAGCATAATATGATGGTGAAGAAAGATATAGGCTGTGGCCACAAGAGTTAGTTTCTAAGCAAAGCAATAAAAATAATTGCCTGAAGCAGAACCTCCAGAATGGCAGAGTGAGAACTTTGGTAAATCTCCATAAGAGCAACAAAAACATAGTAGCAAAAATTATAAAAATGAACCATTTCAGAACTCTAGATGTTAACCACACGCCTACTACAAAATAGAAAATGTTTAAGAAAAGCTATTGAACTTTAGTAACAAAAGGGCGGTATTTTATTTTAAGAATATTCTCGTGCCTACCCCCTCCTTCCATGGCATGCTAGCTATGACAAATACAAGCCTCACAGTCATTGGAGAGATTTGATCTGTCTTGGAGCTCTGCAAACAGCCCAACAACTACTATGCTATAGCTGGACTTTTCAACCATTCATTTAATAAACAAATATTTGTTGTATGTCTGCTATGCGCATAGAGTAATTATAGAACAGACATAGACTTTGCCCTTGAGAACTTCACCTTTATGCTACCTTGCTAATATTTATGATGACTGTCTTTTTACACATTTGGATTGTTTTTAAACAAGTCCCAAAAGTGGCGATGTGTTTTCCAACATTTATGAAAGTTCAGGGTTCAGGGGTTGCCTTCAAATTCTCTTCATTGGATATTGTATGAATATTGAGAAGGCTCCTGAAGGCACACCAGAGGGTGACTTGACTGCAGGGACTGGAGTAAACAAATGTGGTGATCAAAGTCATTAGAACCATGTTTATCTGTATAAAACTACTTATCAACAGAAACTTCAAATAAATTAGTTAATTTTTAAAAGCACTATGACATAGCAAACAAATTTTTAAAAAAATAACTTAAATAATGTGATATAAACTCCAGAAAATAAACAAGTTTCACTTGTGAAAGACATTTGTGAAGGAGAAATTGACTGACCAAAGATCAAATC
The DNA here is from genome assembly GCF_018350155.1 of Leopardus geoffroyi. Taxonomy (NCBI): domain Eukaryota; kingdom Metazoa; phylum Chordata; class Mammalia; order Carnivora; family Felidae; genus Leopardus; species Leopardus geoffroyi. The sequence continues at coordinate 111,628,905 of NC_059341.1, forward strand.
GCCTAAAGCTATAAAAGTTTAAAATAACAATAAAAATAAATCTTCATTGGTTTCAATGTGGAAGCACCTTTCCAGAATGACTGTCACCAAAAATAACAAAGAATCAAGAGTCCCTGTCCCTCTTTAACTTGGTCATAACTTTGGCAGAACACATCAGGGAGCAGTGTTTGCCTCTGTCAGTGAATTTTTTTTACATAAAATATATAATATAACCAAAAATAATTAAGTTTTTGAATGGTCCTCATAGGAAATCTACAGCTTTACTTACTCATGTAACTGTCTTGTGTTACTATCCCCTATTTTTTATAATACTGACTCAATGTGATAATAACTAGTCTCCTCAGGAAGTTTAGGGAATGCATTGTTTTTGCTAATTATTTCACCATATTTGAATAATCTCATATAATTTTTTTTCCTGGGGTATTTACTCTGTGTTACTCATTAAGGCTAATTTTCAACATTGTGGGCAATGGTATGATTAAACTCTTGCTCCCCTTATGGTTGTATGAGACTATGTGACCAGTTCTGGTCAGTGATTTTCAAGCAAAATTGATGTGTGTAATTTCTGGACCAAACATTTAATAGCTAATTTGGAATCCTCTGAAACTCTTGTTGTTGTTGTTTTTTTCCAGCTACATTACAGATGCTGGCTACTCTTTCAGTCTGGGTACTTGAATGCCTATAAATGGCAAGTAGGGGGGTCCACAAGGGAAAAATAGATGCTAACGATGGTAACATCAGTTATTTCTTATAAAAATGAATTATATTGAATTTATGTGAATTATCTAGATTTGTAAATAACTGCATCTGATTATTTGCTCAGCTTCTTTTTTTTCTCATTAAGCAAATTTTTTAAAACTGTAGTATTATACTTACACATGATTTTACGTATTGCTTTTAATATTATACCTTGGACATTTCCCCATACCCACTCATATAGCATTGCTCCATTTAGTTGTAACTTGGAGACCATACCAAAGACACTCTTATGGAGCTGCTTTATTCCTCTTTATCATCTATATAATTTTCCATTGTGTGAATGTATTTATTTTATAATTTATTTATTTTTAATTGAAGTATAGTTGACATACAAGTTATATTATTTTCAAGTGTACAGTATAGTGATTCAATAATTCTATACATTACACAATATTCATAATTCATAATGTAGTTACCGTCTGTCTCTATACTGTTATTACATTATTGACTATATTTTCTATACTATCCTATACACCTCCATGACTTACTTATTTTATAACTGGACCTTTGTACCTCCTAACCCCCTTCCCCTGTTTTTCCCACCCACCTCTCTTCTGGCAACTACCAGTTCTTTCTCTCACTTATGAATCAGTTTCTCTTTTGTGTTTAAGATTTCATATATAAGTAAAATAATAAGATATTTGTCTTTTTCTGTTTGACTTATTTCACTTAGCATAAATCCTCTAGGTCCACCTATGTTGTCTCAAAGGGCAAGATTTTACTCTTTTACCCATTATCTATTGATGGACATTAGATTACTTCTACATCATGGCTATAGTAAATAATGCTGCAATGAACATAGGGGCGCTTATCTTTTTGAATTAGTGTTTTTGTTTTTTGGGAGGGTGAATATTCAGAAGAGGAATTACTGGATTGTATGGCATTCTTATTTTTAATCTTTTGAGCAACGTTAATACTGTTTTCCATAGTAGCTGCACCAACCAACAGTGCACAGGGTTTCCTTTTCTCCACATCCTGACCAACATGTGCTATTTCTTGCTTTTTTGATATTAACCGTTCTGATAGGTGTGAGGTGATACTTTGTTGTGGCTTTGATTCACGTAGTCCTGATGATTAGTGATATTGAGCATCTTTTCATGTGTCTGTTAGCTTTTTGTATGTCTTCTTTGGAAAAATATCTCTTCTAATCCTCTGCCCATTTTTGAATTGGACTGATTGTCTTTTTGGTGTTGAGTTGTATGTGGTTTTTATATATTTTGGACATTAACTCCTTTTTATATAGAACATTTATAAATATTTTTTTAAATGAATTACATCATTTTAAGGGTATACTCATTTATTTTGGCACATATTGATGAAGAAAATTTTTCTTGAGGATCACTCCAGGTAACAACATGTGAAGAAATAAAAGTAACACAAGTAGAGTGGGTTTCTATTCAAATGAATATGGAGGTTTTAATATTTATTCTCAATTTGGTTTGACTGTCATGTGAACAATTACGTCTCTGCTAGAGTTCCTTTCTGGAGATCACCTGGTCACTGCTCTTGCCCATTGTTAAGGAATATCCTGTGTGTGGAAACTTTTCATTTAAGTATATATTGGGAAAAACTGAGAGCTTTTCCCCTAAGGTCAGGAACACCGCCGGGATATCCACTCTCGCCACTGTTATTCAACGTAGTGTTGGAAGTCCTAGCCTCAGCAATCAGACAACACAAAGGAATAGAAAGGCATCCAAATTAGCAAAGAAGAAGTCAAACTTTCACTCTTCACAGATGGCATGATATTTCATGTGGAAAACCCAAAGATTCCACCAGAAAAATGCTAGAACTGATCCATGAATACAGCAAAATCGCAGGATATAAAATCAATGCACAGAAATCAGTTGCATTTCTATACACCAAGAATGCAGCAACAGAAAGAGAAATCAGGGCACCTGGGTGACTCACTTGGTTAAGCATCCAATTTCAGTTCAGGTGATGATCTCACAGCTTGTGGATTCAAGCCCCGAGTTGGGCTCTGTGCTGACAGCTCAGAGCCTGGACCCTGCTTTGGATTCTGTGTCTCCATCTCTCTCTGCCCCTCCCCACTCATGTTCTCTCTCTCTCTCTCAAAAATAAATAAACACTTAATTTTTTTAACAGAGAGAAATCAAGAAATCAATCCCATTCCCACTTGCATCAAAAACCTTAAAATACCTAGGTATAAACCTAACCAAAGAGATGAAAAATCTATACACTGAAAACTATAGAAAGCTTATGAAAGAAATTGAAGACAAAAAAAAAAAAAAAGGAAAAATATCCCATGCTCCTGGATTGGAAACATAAGTATTGTTAAAATGTTGATACTACTTAAAGCAATATACATATTCAGTGCAATCCCTATCAAAGTAACACCAGCATTTTTTACAGAGCTGAAACAAACAATCCTAAAATTTGTATGGAACCAGAAAAGACCCTGAATAGCCAAAGCAATTCTGAAAAAGAAAACCAAAGCTGGAGGCATCACAATCCCAGACTTCAAGATGTATTTCAAAGCTGTAATCATCAAGACACTATGAGACCAGCACTTAGATCAGTGGAACAGAACAGAGAACCCATAAATGGACCCACAAATGTATGGCCAACTAATTTTTGACAAAGCAGGAAAGAATATCCAATGGAATAAAGACAGTCTCTTCAGCAAATGGTGCTGGGGAAACTGGACAGCAACATGCAGAAAACTGAACTTGAACCATTTTCTTACACCATACACAAAAATAAACTCAAAATGGATGAAAGACCTAAACCTAAGACCTAAGAAGCCATCAAAATTCTAGAGGAGAAAGCAGGAAACAACCTCTTTGACCTCAGCTGCAGTGATTTGTTGCTCCACACGTCTCCAAAGGTAAGGGAATTAAAAACTAAAATGAACTATTGGGACCTCATCAAGATAGAAGGCTGCTGCACTGCAAAGGAAACAATCAACAAAACTAAAAGGCAACTAATGGAATGGGAAAAGATATTTGCAAATGACATATCAGATAAAGGGTTAGTATCCAAAACCTAGAAAGAACATATCCAACTCAACACCCAAAAAACAAATAATCCAGTGAAGAAATGGGCAAAAGACATGAATAGACACTTCTACAAAGAAGACATCCAGATGGGTAACAGACACATGAAAAAATGCTCAACATCACTCATCATCAGAGAAATACAAATCAAAACCACAATGAGACACCATCTGACACCAGTCAGAATGGCTAAAATTAACAACTCAGGCAACAACATATGTTGGCAAGAATGTGGAGAAAGAGGGTCTCTTTTGCACTGCTGGTGAGAATGCAAACTGGTGCAGCCACTCTGGAAAACAATATGGAGATTCCTTAAAAAATTAAAAATAGAACTACCCTACAACCCAGCGAGTGCCCTACTAGGTATTTATCCAAGGGATACAGGTATGCTCTTTCAAAGGGGCACATGCACCCAATGTTTATAGCAGCGCTATTGACAATAGTCAAAGTATGGAAAAAGCCCAAATGTCCATCAATGGGTGAATGGATAAAGATGTGGTGTATATATATATATATATATATATATATATATATATATATATATAATGGAGTATTACTCAGCAGTCAAAAAGAATGAAATCTTGCCATTTGCAACAACATGGATGGAACTAGATGGTATTATGCTAAGCAAAATAAGTCAGAGAAAGACAAATATCATGACTTCACTCATATATTGAATTTAAGATACAAAACAGATGGACATAAGGGAAGGGAAGCAAAAATAATATAAAAACAGGGAGGGAGACAAAACATAAGAGACTCTTAAATATAGAGAACAAACAGGGTTGCTGGAGGGGTTGTGGGTGGGGGATGAGCTAAATAGGCAAGGGACATTAAGGAAGACACTTGCTAGGATGAGCACTGGGTGTTAAACATAGGGGATGAATCACTGAAATCTACTCCTGAAATCATAATTGCACAATATGCTAACTAACTTGGATGTAAATTAAAAAATAATAATAATAATAAAGAGCAGAATGAAGTGGAAAAATTTTTTAAATAAAAAGTACGTATAAATAAGAACCTCATTTCCAAGCAGTATAATCTAGAGATAGATACAACTAAGAGAAACTAATTTCATTTGGAAGGACTGCTCCCTTTCTTTATATTTAATGTGTAAATTCATTTCTGGTATACTTTTTTCTTTTTATGAAGTTGGTTATTTTTTTTAATTACTGTATACTACAAGAGATGTTTTTATCTCACTTACTTTTCTCAGAACCCACACAAAAAAATGAATGAAAGGTAGAAGGAAAATTTATGTTGTCATCAATGAATGAGGCATTTATTCATTTATACATTTATATATATATATGTATATGTTTCTTTATACATTTTATTTTTTTTTTTTAATGTTTATTCATTTTGAGAGAAAAAGAGACAAGCGTGAGCAGGGAAGGGACAGAGAGAGAGGGAGACACAGAAGAGAGGGAGACACAGAATCTGAAGCAGGCTCCAGGCTCAGAGTTGTCGGCACAGAACCTGGGGCCCGAACTCAAGAACCAGGAGATCGTGATCTGAACTGAAGTCAGACGCTTAACCAACTGAGTCACCCAGGCACCCTTATTTATACATTTTAGTATGAACTTAGCTACATACTAAAATGTATAAAATAATTTGTCCAACTATATTGAAATTGAACTGAACCGACAAAACAGAGAGCTGGAATATATTTTTTCAGAATTTGAGCAGGAAACCAAGTTCCCTAAAAGTTCAGTCCTATCCAAATATGTTGATTAAAATGATGAGATTTTGAGGTGTGATTGGATCATGACAAAAGTAAGGAGTATCATATAAACTCAGTTAGATATAGCATAATGGCAGAGGATGTAGATCTGAAAGAGAAACTATATTTATTCTTCATTTACGTCTTCTATGAATTATAACCCTAGACAAGAGAAACTTCCTGACAAGAAGTGGGCTAAATTATGGAGGTGGGGCAGTAATTGCTATAATTTAGCATCAAAATCCTGTCACTTAAGGGCTTTGTTTTAAGCTATTTAAACTCTTAAACATCAAGCACTAAGGAAAAATCAGCTATCAGAGCAAAGGAGATAAAACATTTGGTGAAATGGTTTCAAAATACTAAATCAGAAAAAAAACATGAACTACCCCTTTTTATTTGCCCCATGCCACTTACCCTATTTAATGTTTTATAATATAATATATAACAATTATTATACTATAATATACTATAATTATATAAATAAAATATATTGTAAATATAAATACATAATTTGTATGTATTTTATCTTAAAATAAGCAATTATCCCTCCCCCAAAAAAACACAGTACCTAAACATAAATGCTATAAATAAATGTGAGAAGTGTACAAAAGTGAAAGGAAATGGAAGATCTATATCATGTAAATATTTACCCAGAAAAATAAAGACAAAAATAGTTCACATCCATTGTTGTGGATTCGGCTTTTGGCTTTGTCCAGCAAAGCCAAGGGTGGCAGAAAGGATTACTCAAGACTCCATGCAAGTCCAGAGAGGTGATAGAAAGCGAGGGGAAGTCTCATCAAGCTCCCGTATTTATTAGGCATACATTATCGGGAAAACATTGTGCAATATGTCAGTGGCTACATGCCAGTAGAAACGTATAGAAAGCATGCAAAAAAACAGGGAGTTCCCAAGACTACAAAAGAGCAGATGCCGAAAGCATGGGGGAGAATGAGATAAGATATTCCATAGGTAACATGGTCTAAGGAATTAATGAGCACAGGCAGGACTCAACCCCTACAAACACACTAACTAGATACTGGTCCTCTGTTTTCAGCAGGGCCAGAAAGCAGTGTAATGCAGTCCCTATAATCTCCTTAACCAGGACATAGCTATTTGATTTCCCACACATTGTTCTTCATAATCAAAGACATCAAAATAACATATTAACCTGAGTAAAAAGAATATCAAAGAATAAAGTAGCCAAAATGTGATAAGACAGTAAGAATATTTGAAAGGATTTTCGTGATTGTAAATTATGAAAAAGAGACTGAAGACAAGAAAATTTATTACAGAAATAAAAACCCAGTATAATTTACCCATATAAGAAAATGTGTCCATTTCAAGTGTTCAGTTCTATAAGTTCTGATATATGCACATACCCATGTAACCATAAGATCCTATGCCCTTTGCCAAAAGTCCTACCAAATTTTCATAATCATTGATTGGCTTTCTCCATTTTGAATAAATCTGTCTTTTCTCCAGTTGCATATAAATGGAGTTCATCTGTAGAGAAAATGGAAGACAATTGTCATCTTAATAAGATTAAATCTTCCAGTTCATGAATATGGCATGCCTCTCCATTTAGTTTGGTCTCTCAAATATCTCTTAGCAATATTTTATAACTTTCAATGTGCAATGTGTATCCATCTTTTGCTAAATATATTTTTAAGTAGTCCACATTTTTATGGTTTGATAAATAATTTTTTAAACTTAAACACCCAACCATTTAGTGTAGAGAAATTAAATTGAATTTGTCCTAACTTTATATCTTGTGATTTGCCTAATTCACTTACTGCTTCTCTGAGACTCCAAATGTAGATATGCTAGACATATGGCTTGCTGTTGTCCCAGAGGTCACTGAACCTATTTATTGATTTTTAGTCTTTTTTTCTCTCCATGTGTGCTTCAACTTGAATTGATACTATTTGCTGGGTCTGTATTCTAATTTGCTCTTTACCCCATCCTATGAATTTTTTTTATTTCACATACCTTGCTTTTCATCTCTAGTCATTTCATTTAGTTACTTTCTGTATCTTTTATTTCACTCTTCATCATTTTAAATCTCTGAACATATTAAGCATATTTACTGTAACTGTCTTAATGTCTTTGTTTTCTAATCTATCTTCCCTGGCATTTCTTGGTCTGTTTCTACTGACTGATTTTTCTACTAGTTATGTGCTATAATTTCCTGCTTCTTTGTATGTGTAGTAATTTTTTTATCATATTCTAGACATGCAGTTAAATTGTTGAGTATTTATAATTTGATGTCTTGCTTTAAGTTTAAGGAGTATTGTGCTTTGTTCTGGTAGGCAATTAACTTACTTGAATATTAGTTTGATCCACTTAATTCCTATTTTTAAGCATTTCTGTAGCATGTCTAGAGTAGTTTTCATTGCAGGCATACTTCAATTCCTTTACCAAAATATGACCCTCTGAAGTCTCTTGAATGTCCTAGTGATGACTAACAAATTTCTACACTGGCTGGTCAAAGCTCAAATGCCTGCCTGCCTTGTGCAAAATCTGAGAATTGTTCATCTTACAACCCTTTGCTTGGCTTTCATTTGAGTTTTACATTTCACTTGCACAGCCTAGTACCTAGCAAGGACTAAGGAGCCTCAATGACAATTTTGGAAGCTGCTTTTCTTTATTTTCTCTTTAAAAAACATTTTTTTAAATGTTCATTTATTTGAGAGAGAGAGAGAGAGAGAGAGAGAGAACAGGCAAGCAGGGAAGGAGCAGAGAGAGAGGGAGACACAGAATCTGAAACAGGCTCCAGGCTCTGAGCTGTCAGCACAGCTGGAACTCATGAACCGCGAGATCACAACCTGAGCCGAAGTCCAACACTTAACTGACTGAGCCACTCAGGTGCCCCTTGAAACTGTTTTTCTTAATATCTCCTTCTTCTATAAAATTCTGCTGCACAGTTTCCATTTGTCTCAACTTTCCTGAAGTCCCTTCTCCATCTGCTAAACTAAATAAGAGTGCCAAGCTGTGTTTTCTCCTTTCTTGCACCCGTGGTCTGGTTATTACTTCCAGCCAGAAAGGCAGGGTGATTGTTGCTTACCTTATTTGTTTCCTTTCTCTCATGGATAACAGCTTAGTGCTGCCTGTTGTTCAATATCTAAAAACATTTTGGGGAGGGGCATCTTGGTGGCTCAGTTGGTTAAGTGTCCGACTCTTGATTCAACTCAGATCATGATCTCATGGTTTGTGAGATTTAGCCCCATGTCAGGCTCTGCGCTAAGTGAGGAGCCTGTTTGTGATTCTTTCTCTTTCCTCTCTCTGCCCCTCTTCTCCACTGGCACTCTCTCTCTCTCTCCTTCAAAATAAGTAAACATTTAAAAACTAAATAAAAACAATTTTTTTCTCCATCTGTCCAGTTTTATAATTATTTATGGTAAAAAAGTATTTATGGTCCATGTTTCTTTATTATATCCTGAAACAAATAATTAATTGACTTTTATATTGATACTATATCCATCAAAGTTACCCAATTTGATTATTTCTAGTTATTTAGATGAGAATCTGCTCCCCATATGGATAATCATATTATACATTAGGAGTAATGATTTTCATTTTTTCTGTTCCAATCCTTGAGCCAGTCAGTCAGTCTTTACTTTATCCTGTCTTTATGGACTGGCTATAACTTCCAATGCAGTATTGTCTTATTATTCAGAGAGTGATGCTTATGGATAAAGTTACCTGAGAAGTATAAAAATTACTTTGGTTTTTACCTTAGGTCTTAATTTTCATCTCTAAATCAAGTAAAGCAAAATTTAACATATTATTTAAACAGCAGAAATAGAGTCCATTTTTCCTACCTTTTTACCCACCCATATGGTTATCCTTTATGGATGAAGGCATATAAAGATGTTTGGAATGGTATCCACCAAATTTTGTTATTTGTTTCTGAGGAGTAAGAATTGGAATAAACTTTGGAACTAATTTTTACTTTTCATTTTGTTCCTTTATGCATTGCTTTATTTTTTTTTTAAATAACAAGCTTGTATTATCTTATCAAACTAATGGTCCATAATCTAAAACAAATTACATGCTTGTAAAAAGACAAATAACATGAAGGTGTAGATAAAAAAATGTGGAAATTTTCCTCATTCAATACAACCCAATTTCTAGGGATATCCACTGTTAAATGATGTGTATACTTCCATAATTTTTTCAGTGTATATACAAACATTTAAGTATATATAAATACGTATATGTGTGTACACATATATGTATATATGTACATACAAATGTGTACGTATATAATATATATTTATACACACATATGATATATAACTGGAAATATAACATACATATATAACTGGAAGTAGATATGATTTTCCCCTAAATGATATTGTATTGAATATAATAATTTGCAGTATGCTTTTCTTGGTTTAACAATATATTATAAACATCTCCTCATGTCAGTACATAGATATACATCATAAAATTATAATTTATTTTTTAATATGAAATTTATTGGCAAATTGGTTTCCATACAACACCCAGTGCTCATCCCAACAGGTTCCTTCCTTAAAATTATAATTTAAAAACAATTATTTTATACCTACTATTAAATAATAGAGAAATATTGATAGAAAAATGTGCATTTGTCACTTTGGCCACTTTTTTCCCTCTTATACCATCTTTTTCAAGGCAACACTATGAACAGTTTGTCATGCAAACCTTGGTCTTTTTCTACACAATTAAATTTTTTCAATTGTATTTATACATCATATAACTATGTACCCCATATATATATAATAGTATATATATGTATAGTTAAGTATAATGTAATAGTTTTTCTGACACTTGATTTTATTATAAGCCTTAAAAGAAGGACTATAAAATTTCTATTTTGTTGTTTGTATTCTTTTGAGCATCATGTTAATATTTATTAGCATAAATGTTCCATAGTTGACTTAGCTCTTTTTCCCTTGATGGACTTTAGGTCCTCTGGTAGATATTACACATTGACTCACTTCAATCCATTTCAAGTACCTTGGAGCATGCTTGACTGAATGACAGGGACTGAACAGTTACAGACTACATTTTTCAGACTCCCTTAACAAACAACTTAGGTTCCATATGGGCTTAGCTCTCAATGAGCAGACACATTCATATATTGGAAATGTAGTCTGGTACTTGTGCTGTTTCTGCTAGTGAGCTCAGTTGTAGTGGTGCTTGATTTCATGGAACAGTAGTTATTGGCCTGTGCATGGGTGTTGTAAAGCAGGGTGCTTGGCATCATTTTGCTGGCCTAAATCTTATCTAAGTGAGAGCAGTTCTAGAACTGGATGTAGTGGTGGTAGAAGAAATGTGGACATGGGACATGTGCAATATTGTGATTTGTAAGAAATATGTATTTGGTCATTTAGATGATCAAAGTACATTTTCTTATACACATTTGATCTCATCTATAATTCCTGGCTTATAGCTCCCAAACTCTTGGAATTTCCTGTGAAGAAAGCAAAAACGGTCTCTTGTTATGTTAATAATGTGATACTTGGACTGCATCTCAGGGCTGTGGTTGGTTGCCAGGAGATAGATCATGTGATTAGAGGGTTGGAGCTTTCAATCCCATCTCCTGACTTCCTGGGAAGGGGAGAGGAGAGGGGCTGGAGATCGAATCTGTTGCCAATGACTGATGATTCAATCAATCATGCCTGTATTATGAAGCCCCCATTAAAAAAAAAAAAAAAAAAGGAGAGGGTACAGAGAGTTTCTGGGTTGATGAACATGTGGAGGTCTGGAGAGAATGTCACTCTCCAGGAGGGCATGGAAGTTCTGCACTCCTTCCTAAATACCTTGCCCTATTTATCTCTTCCATCATGCTGTTTCTGAATTAAATCTTTTTAAGATAAACCAGTGATGTAGTTAAGTAAAATATTTCTCCAAGTTCTGTGAACTGCTCTAGCAAATTAATTAAACTCAAGAACGGGGCCATAGGAACCTCTGATTTATTGCCAGGTGGTCATAAGTGCAGATAACAATGCTGGACTTGTGACTGACATCTGAAGTTCTGGGCGGTAGGGTTGTTGGAACCCTGAATCTATAGCTGGTAGGTGAGAAGCCTAGGTGACAACCTGACATTGTGATTGGCATCTGAAATGGGAGCGAGCACTCTTATAAGACTGAGCCCTTAACCTGTGGAATCTTATGCTATCTTCAGGAAGATAGTGTCAGAATTAAGTTGAATTATAGGACACCCAGCTGGTGTCCCAAGAACTGTTTATTCAAGGGGAACATCAGGGGAATCCTTCTTCACCACACACTGGGAGTTGAGTCTCAAAACACTTTTGTAACAACATGTTTCCCTGATTTTCCTGATCGTGATGGAGATAGAAACTTGCTTGTTAGCATAATTCTGTGGGGGTATTCTGGGAGTCCTTTCTAGAGATTCAGCATAAAGATTGCCGACTTAGTCTTTCCAATAATTTTGAAATGCCTAATTCTCTGTTCTAAACCCTTTTTGTTTTTAACTAGCTAGAGTTGTTTCTGTTATCTGTAACTAAACATTGAGTGCAAAGGAATTTAGAAACTGAAATTGAAGGTTGCATGTGACAGAAGCCATATATTTGGCATTGATTTAGCAATCATGGAAGATAGGAAGGACTCCCCTGTTGCATTCTAAAAAGAATGATACATTTTGCTATTTGATGATAACAAATAATAAAATTATTTCCTGTGGTACAATTTGCTGACCATGACTATAGCAATTAGGGAAATGGTAGAGGCACTTAATATTAGGGGTGTTGATTGCTTCTTTCACCTTTAAAAAGAGTTCTACAGGAAAGTCAGGTACGCAGTCTAAAACCAGCCAGTCTGCAAGCAGAGATGGAAGGAAATACAATCCCTTTGGGGACTGATACACCCAGGAGGATACAATACACCCAGGAGGTGCTCTCTGCCTAGGTCTACAGTCTAAGTTGACTGAAGGTGCAGTAATGTGGTTCCTTGAAGTGTTAAGAAGGCTGACTATTTTAACCTAAAAATTGAAGCAGTTAGTGGGAATGTAAAGTAATAGCCATAGCAAGAGAGAAAAGTAACAACAGCCATAGCAGGAAGCCAAGAGTCTGCTGTCACAGAGGATTTTATCGCTTCTCTGGTCCAATGACTATGTGATTCTTGTTTTCCTCTTTTCCAAACGGGAGCATTTATTATATTTACCCGGTTCCTACTGCACTATGATATACTGCATGTGTTTGGGAGCAGATAGCTTGCCTCTTATTTTAGCAATTGACAAACCATGAGATTACACATAATCTAGAGATACTGCAGTCATGCAATCATCACTGTCTGGAATTTTGGAACTATCTTTCTTGGAAAAGGCTCTATGTGTCAAAAGAAGGCTATGAGTGAACATTTGGGTGGACAAATGGCCAGACTATGGGATAAGCTACTGTTGTCCTGCAAACTCAATTTTTCCTTCTTGCTTAGGAATAGATTTTCAAATATTATTTGGGGACATAGACTCCCATATAACAACTACATCCTATAATTACACTTGAATTTAGGTGTGGCCATATGGCTGTGGGTAAGTTCTGGCCAGTGTCATGTAAATGATAGTGATATAAACAACATCTAATAAATGTTTTTAAAGGGAGGGGACATGCTCCTCTCTCCCTTCTTTCCTACCTGCTAACTCAAATATGCACCAAATGACTGAAGCTGGATCATCACATTCCAGCTGGAATGTGTTCCATTGGATCACGGGTAAAATACACATATTGAGGATATGGCACCACAACAAGAGAAAGATTTCTGATAACCTTTGAGTTTTTATACCAAACATTTACATGAAAGAGAAGTAACTGTGTTTAAACCAGTGTTACACTGTTGTTTCGGTTTTTTCTGTCAATCACAGATGATCTAATCCTGTCTTCATAGAGGTGTTTTCTAAATTTTTAGAATTGCAAAAAAAGGTTTGAAGAAATAATGATGTCTTCATAGAAATATGTCTGTGTGCATGTTATTGGCATTATTTTTTAGGTTTGATTCCTAGAAGTGGAATTCTTGGGCAAATGATATATGTTATTTGGATTTTGAAAGATACTTCCTAATTGCCCTGCAAAAAAGCTTAGTCAGTTTATAGTTGCACAGAGTACATGACAGGAATTACTTACTTATGTCCATAGAAATACAGGTTTTCACCGATTTTTAAGTTTATTCTAATTGAATAGATATGTTGATACACCTATCCCTAATTACAAGTAATGCTGACAATACTTTTTTTCTTTTTTTCCCTCCCTCTCCCTCCTTCTCTTCTTCTCCTTCCCCTTCTCTTTACTTCCCCTTTCCCTCCCCCTCCCTTCCTCCCTCCCCCTCCTCCTTCCCTTCCCTTCCCCTCCTTCTCCTTCTCCTTCTCCTTCTCCTTCTCCTTCTCCTTCTCCTTCTCCTCCTTCTCCTCCTTCTTCTTCTTCTCATCTGTTTTTTTGTGATTTGCCAAACTTTCTGTAAAGGGTTTTTCTTTTTCTTTTTGTTTGTACGAACTCTTTACATATATGGGATATTAATTATTTTCAGTTATTTTTTGGCAAATATTTTTTCTAGATTGCTGCTCATTATGTAACTTTATGGTGTCTTTATATATGGTAGCTTTATTTAAATAAAGAGTTATTTATATTTAGGCAAACATACTGATATTTTCCTTTTTGGATTTTGGGTTTTGTGTCTTGCCTAGGAGATATTTTTCATTCCTAGAGATCATAACATTGGATTTCTATATTTCCTTTAACACATTTGTTCAATTAAAAATTATTTAGCTTTTTAATCCATCTGGTGGAACATATTTATATAAGGTATGAGTTATTGGTCAAACATTCCATCCTTTTTGAAGAATATTCAATTTTCCCAATGCTATTTATTTAATAACACACCTGTACCTCACTGATTTGTAATGCAACTTTTAGTATAGCCAGCATATTCCTGAATATGTCAGTCAGTATATTCCTGAATATGTATGGATCTGTTTCTTGGTTTCTCTATTCTATTTTAACAGTTATCAGTCTATTTCTATGCCAGTGCCATTCTTTGTGAAATACTATAATTTTGTAATACATCTAGATATCCAGGTAGCAAACATTCTTTTTAAAAATATTTTGGTATTCTAATTTATATACACTTTCACATGAACTTTTGAAACAAATTTTCATCAACCCAGTTGAAAGGGGATTTTAAACTGTTACAGCTGTCCCATAATTTTTGGAAATCGGTAAGTGTGTTTAAAATATAGGGTAACTGTACTATTAACATTTGAAAAAAATTATATCTAGCCACTTGGAAGGTATTTTAGAATAAGGATGCTATATGAATGCATATGCTATTGATATGTTTATATGAATACCTATATTGTTGATGGGTTAATAGTTCATGAATAGAACACCTTATTTTCATTTTATTATTCCAAATAAAAACTAAGGAATTATCTTTCCCCCCAAGATTATTTGGGTCCATATTGAGACAAAATATTAATCCAACGCCAGTTCTCTTTTCTATATAGCAGATGTTTTAGTGCATGTTGTATCAGATAAGCAAATACCAGTGTTCTCAGTTTCCTTTGATTGACAATAAACTGGCAGAAACTGGGACTTCTGGTTTCTTCTAATTCTGTTCGGTGAATGTATTGGTATTATGAAAACTTAGGTAACAGGTACTGTGATTTAATAGTTATTATGTGAAGAGAAAGACTGTGGCACTGGATTAATGTTGATTTGCATTAATAAGAGTTAAGTATAGAACTTTCAGTAAAATCAGTAAGAAATGCAGCCCTCCATTATTCTTTGGCTACTATTGCCTCTGTCATCATCACATGGCACTATTTAGCCATATATAGTTTACTAGGTTCTTTATTTCACACTAGTCAGTCCTGGAGGGGGTTGATAGCAAATTTTCCCAGCTGCTGCTGACAGTCAGGTTTCTAATTAATCCATATCTACTTGCTGACTGGGATCCTTCCCAGAGCTTGAAAGAGTTGGCAGGCATTTCCCTCACCTTCCCCCTCTGGCTTGCTCCAACAAAAACAAAAGTTTCCAGTTTCGCTTAGAAGGAGCTTGTCCACACATCTAGTGTCCTAAATTTTATGTCTACCACCTGACAGACAGGCCTCAACCTCATAGCTCTTAGAGTCCGTGGGGCTTGCATTCATGAGTCTTAAGATATGATAGCAAACAAAGAATCAGTTTTTCAAGTGGGCATGGGGGCATTCCCCCAAGCTGTACACCCAGGCTTAGCACAGAGGAAGAAGGTAAAAGCTCTCAACAAAGTGCATATACGAGGAATGTACTCCAACATAATAAAGGTTGTATGTGATAAGCCCACAGCCAACATCACACTCAATGGTGAAAATATTAAAACTCTTCCTCTAAGATAAGGAACAAGACAGGACTGTCCACTCTCTCCAATTTTATTCATCATAGAATTGGAACTCCTCTACAGGGCAATTAGGCAAGTAAAAGAAATGAAAGACATTCAAATCAGAAAGGAGGAAGTAAAACTGTCACCATGTGCAGATGACATGGTATTTTATAAAGAAAAACCTAAAGACTCCACCAAAAAACTGTTAGGACTAATAAATGAATTCAGTAAAGTTGCAAGATAGAAAATCAATATACAAAAACCAGTTGCATTTTATACATTAATAATGAACTACTGAAAGAGAAATTAAGAAAAGAGTCTCCATTTCCAACTCATCAAAAAGAATAAAATACCTAAGGGAAAATTAAAAAATTTGGTAAAAGACATGTACACTAAAAACTATAAAACACTGATGAAAGAAATTAAGAAATACACAAGTGAATGGAAAGATACTCTGTGCTCATAGGCTGGAAGAATTAATACTGTTAAAATGTTCATAATACCCAAAGCAATCTACAGATGCAATGCAGGCTCTATCAAAATTCCAATGACATTTTTCACAGAACTAGAACAAACAATTTAAAAATTTTTATGGAACCACAAAAGACTCTGAATAGCCAAAGCAATCTTGATAAAGAACAAAACTAGAGAGGCATCATGCTCTCTGATCTCAAACCATTTTACAAAGCTGTAGGAATCAAAGCAGTATTGTATTGACATAAAACAGACACATATCAATGGAATAGAATGGAGATCCCAGAAACAAACCCATGCATATATGGTCAGTTTATTTATGACAAAGGAACCAAGAATATATAATGGGGAAAGAATAGTCTCTTCAGTAAATGGTGTTTGGAAAACTGGAGAGTCACATGCAAGAGAAGGAAACTGGACAACTATCTTACACTATATAAAAAAGTAACTCAAAAATGGATTAAAGACTTGAACATAAAACCTGAAACCATAAAACTTCTAAAGGAAAATATAGGTGGTAATATCCTTGACATCAGTCTTGGGGATAATTTTTTTGGATTTGACTTACAAGCAAAGGCATCAAAAGCAAAAATAAACAAGTGGCACGATGTCAAACTAAAAAGCTTCTGCATGGCAAAAAAATCTGTCAACAAAATGAAAAGGCTACTTATGGGATGAGAGAAAATATTTGTAAATCATATAGTGATAAGGAGTTAATATCCAAAATATATAAAGAACTCATACAAATCAATAAACAAAAATAAAAAATCCATTATAAAAAATGGGCAGAGAAAAAAATGTTTTAAAAAATGGGCAGAGAATCTAAGTAGATATTTTTCCAAAGATGACATACAGATTACCAACAGAAACATGAAAAGGTGCTCAACATCACTCATCATCAAAAAATGCAAACCAAAACACCTATGAGATATCACCTCGCACTATGTATGTTGCCAAAAAAAAAAAAAAAAAAAGGAGGAAATAACAAGATGTGGAGAAGATGTGGAGAAAAAGAAAGACTTGTGCACCATTGGTAGAATGTAAACTGATACAGTTGCTGTGGAAAATGGCACAAAGTTTGCTCAGAAAATTAAAAATAGATATGATCCAGCATATGAACCAGCAATCCCACTTCTAGGTACTTATTTGAAGGAAATGAAAACACTACCTGGAAAAGATATCAGCATCCCATGTTCATTGAATAATTATTCATAATCACCAAGGTATAGAAACCACCTAAGTGTCTGTCAACAGATGAATGAATCAAGAAAATATGGTATATATACAATGCAGTACTTTTCAGCCATGAGAAAAATGAAAATCCTGTCATTTGCAGCAACATGGATGAGTCTGGAGGACATTGTGCTAAGTAAGCCAGACAAAGACAAATACTGCATGGGATCACTTGCATGTGGAATCTTAAAAAGAAAAAAAAAATAGTCAAACTCATAGAAATACCAAGTATAATGGTACAAACTTACAGTTACATCAGATGAATAAGATCTGAAGATCTAATGTATGACATGGTGACTATAGTTGATAATACTGTAACATATAATTTATGCTAGGAGTAGAATTTAAGTGTACTCACACATACAAAAAAGTAACTATGTGAGATGATGGATGTGTTAATGAACTTGTGGGAAGCCTTTCATGATGTGTACATATATCAAATCATCTCATACACTTAATTTTTAAAAAAAATTTAATATTTATAGTTTGAGAGAGAGAGAGAGAGAGAGAGAGAGAGAGAGAGAACAAGTTGGGGAGGGGCAGAGAAAGAGAATCCCAAGCAGGCTCCACATTGACAGAGTGTGAGTTTGATCAGATGTGTGAGTAGGATGCAGGGTTTGATCCCATGGACTGTGAGATCATGACCTGAGCCGATATCAGGAGTCAGACACTTAACATGTGAGCCACCCAGGCCCCCCTATCTTATACACTTTAAATATATTACAATTTTATTTGTCAATTGTACCTCAATAGAGCTAATTTAAAAAAAAAAGAAATTAGCTATCAAAACACAAAAGAATCTTAAATGCGTATTATTAAGTGAAAAAAGCTAATCTGAAAAGACTCCATGCAATATGGTTCCAACTGTATGAAATTCTGGAAAAGGCAAAACTGTGGCACAATAAAAATATCAGTGTTTTCCAGGCATCGGGAGGAGGGAAGTTTGACTAGATGGAGTAGAGAGGGTTTTTAGGGCAGTGAAACAACTCTGCATGACACTGTAAAGATGGATACATGCCATTATACATGTTGCATGCATCCAAACCCATAGAATGTACAACATCAAGAGTGAAACACAATGTTAACTGTGGGCTTAGAGTGATTATGATGTGTCCATGTAGGTTTATCAGTTGTTACAAATGGGAGAAGCTCTGTTGCATGTCTGGGGTCAGAGGCTACATGGGGAATCTCTGTACCTTCCTCCTCTTGATTTTGCTGTGAACATAAATCTGCTCTAAAAATAAAATTTCCTCAGGGGATGGACTTCCTTTAATCCCAAAGCAGCTCTAACAGCTAGATATTATTGTAACTCTGGTTGTATAGATAAGAAGACACAGAGGCACAGACAGATTGAGTAATGACCGATATCACACAGTGAGCAGGTGATAGACCTAGGATAGGAAGACAGTGTGAATTCAAGGTCTGTGCTTCTATTACTTTGTGCTCATTCCCAAAAGGACTCACCCCAAAAAATAGTTTTGAAAAAGATTCCACACAAACTTAAAACTGCACACAGGCTGCATTTCTCTTTAGGAATGTGACCATCTCACTAACTACCTCCAGGAAGAGTACTGTAAAAACGAACCCTAATATTTGCTCTGTTATAAAGTATGTTTATATATGTGTGAATTACAATATCTTATAAATCTTAAAATTGTTTTGAGGTATTTATACTAAGTCTTCCTCGAAGTCTATATTTAAAAAGAGCATTTGCTTTTTATTTGCCTTTGGGTTTGTCTGTGTTAATTTGAACCTATAACGCTTGTCCAATGTCAACAGTGTCAACAAACAAAACTGTATCCTGTCTTTTTTGAATAAACCTGTAACTTCGTATAAAACTTTGCATACATTTACCCTTAGACTATTTCTATAAGGCGGCACGATCATTTCCAAGAGAAGCAGATAGGTTTATGTTGGTACATAGAATGCCCATATAGGTTCAGTAGTTTTACTTTTATGGCCTAAATGTTTAACATGATTCTTTAACCACGCTGTTGCACAGAAATTCTTGCCAAGAGATCCAGTAAAATACTTGGGCACAGAGTATGGCTAAGTAATTGTTTCAGTGTGTTTAATTAGAAAACCTGCAGATAGTTGATATGGGGTAGAGAGTTATTTTAGGTTGAAAAAAATACCTCATTAGTGTGCTCATCCCATGTTAAGTACTCCGGTTACACAGACTAAGAACATGTTTTCTTTTATCGGGATCATGATAGCCTTTTCCTAAAGGAAATATTTCTATCACAGTGAAAATTCCCCCTTTCCCTTAGGTACCTGTGGGAAAGAGCTTCTAAATAACCACATTTGTTTTGGCTCAAAGGCAAATTGTGGGTAATCTGAATCTCTCATCAGTTTCAAAATTCTCTGTGGATTAGTTCTGTTTCCTCAGCAAATTTCCTTGATCACAATGGAAATTTGGACAAACACGTGTTTATATTTTCCACTAGTAAAATAGTGTTATCTGAAGGGCCCACTCTGTGGTACTTGGGGTACTTTGCTCGTCTTTTACTGTTAGTACTTTAGCCAGAACATGAATTAGGCTGCAATATTTGGGCTGTTTCGGAGCTCATTCAGGGGCAGCTTGTTCAAATCACAAACCACAGTGTGATTGGATCTCTTACAAATTTCAGAAACAAGCTCTGCTGGGACAATATTTTAGCGTGGTTAAATATCAGCAAATCATCTTCCTTACCCCGGCTAAAGATCTCCAGGGAACTATGTGGTCCATTTCTGTGGCTCTGTACCAGAAATGACCATTGACAGAAATACTTCATATTTGGCACGCACATGAGTTATGCCCTCTATTCTTTCTCCCTCAAACCATTTTTTCTTTTCTTTTTTTCCTCCCCTTCTACTTCACTCTTTTAAGTTTGTTCTAAGTTTTTCTCTCCCACAGTCAACACTAAACATTCCTTCAGTATTTTAAATGTTCAATAATAGGCTCCTGGGAGGAAAAATACACTATACATATAGTGTATACATATACATACACACACTTTGTGTAAATTCTAGTGATTTATAAAGATATGTCAACCATATGGCAACCATTCTGGTGCCAGCCTTGGAGCAAAAGTTTATTTGTTTTAAGTGCATTAAAAAGAGGGAGAATAACATAGTAGGGGTACCAGAGTAAGAGAGCAATTGAAGAACACTTTTAAACATTACAGGCAAATCAGGAATTTTAGAAAAATCTTGGATTCAAACTAATGAATCAAACACAATGCAATTATTGAGTACCTTCTATGTACCAGTTACAAATTATGCATTTCTTATAAACACATTTATAAATTCCTTATAAATGTAAGAGTCTCATATATTTTAAGTAAAACTAATTTCAATAATTAAAATCCACTTTTAAACATTCCTTATGCTAATTAAAAAACTATTAATCTACCAATGAGACATCATGTCCATATTAGTAAAGCCTCTTATGTCAGTTAAGACGTCCTAGAGTGTGACCTTTCTGGTTAAATGTTGAGCTTACTATTCCCTGTGAATTCCTGATTAAGGCAATGGATGACACATGATGTGATATCAGTGTCTACACTGAGGTATTTTAAAATAAATTTTTGACTTTGTAGCATGCTATTGATTTTTCTCCCTACTTTATTTAGTCATTGTTTCTTAGTTAGCTTTGCTGATAGGCCTGAAATCAACTACAGATGTTGAGCTACCTAGGGCTTGATGTTCAATACCCTCTTTTTCCTCTTTAAATGAATTTAAGCACCACCCATATGCTGATAAATCTCAAAACAGTGTCTCTGACCCTGACATTTCCCCTGAGCCCCTTAACCACCTAGGTGACATCTCCATGTGGATGGCTACTCAGCAGTTTCAGTTCTTCACATTTCTTGATTCCTGTACCCAACTCCCAATAAGGGGGAAAAATCCTGTTACATTCTGGGTGCTCTCCATCTCAACCAATAGTATTACCTTCTATCTAGTTTTCCAACTCAAAAACAATGGGGTAAGCCTTGCTTCTTTCCTTCCCCTTATCCCTTGCATTCAATCCAGAAATTCAGCGTATTTGACTTCCAAAATATTTCTATGATTCTTCCACTTCATTCCATTCTCCCCATCCCAGTCCTAACCCAAATTTGCATCATTTCTCACCTGGACTGCGGTAATAGCTTCTAAATGGTTTCCCTGCTTCCTGCATCCCTACCCTCCATTGTTCATGTAGTAGCCAGTGGTCATTTTAAAACACAGATCATAGGGGCGCCTGGGTGGCGCAGTCGGTTAGGCGTCCGACTTCAGCCAGGTCACGATCTCGTGGTCCGTGAGTTCGAGCCCCGTGTCAGGCTCTGGGCTGATGGCTCAGAGCCTGGAGCCTGTTTCCGATTCTGTGTCTCCCTCTCTCTCTGCTCCTCCCCCGTTCATGCTCTGTCTCTCTCTGTCCCAAAGAATAAACGTTGAAAAAAAAATTTTTTTTAAATAAATAAATAAATAAATAAATAAAACACAGATCATATTATTCCCTTGCTTAGAACTTTTTAATGGGTTCTTGTTGCATTTATATGAAATTTAAAATACCTGCCATTCCCTCCATGATGTTGCTGCCTACTTTTCTATCCTCTTTTTACCTACCTACTCCTTCACACCATACCCCCAGTTGCTCATTATATTTCAGCCTCACTGACCCCTTTCTAGCCCTGAGTAACCAAGTTGTTTACCAACTCATAAATCTTGCTGTTATCTCTGTCTGATATTCTTTTTACACAGTTCCTGGTAAGGCTGTTGCCTACCGATTTTTCAAGTCTCAGCTCCAATCCTCAAAAAGGCCTTCCATGGAAACTCAGTTCAGATTACCTTTCCCTAAACTCTCCACTTTCACATTCCATCAGGCCATTTATTTCCTCGTTAACACTTGCTACAATCTGTAATTCTCTTTCCATGTACTCATTGGCTTGCTTGTTGTTGTCTCCCCAGAAAACAAAAACTTTGCAAAAGGAAGGACCTCACCTACCGTGTTCATGGCTTCCTTCCCTTGGTGATCACCATGCCTGATATATACATAGGTGTCTGATTAAGCATTTACTAAATAAATGAATGAAAACAAGGAGTAGAGGAATTATGGAGACTAAGAAGTGAAATCATCATGAATAATAGGATGTTACAAGGCAAAAGGGTTTTAGACTTATCTGATGTACCTTCCTGATGAGGTAGGCCAGAGGGGTTAAGTTATCTACAGATGAAGAAGTGAGTGGCTGGAATATGGGTGACCTGACATTGAGCATAGTGTTTTCCACTAAACAAATGAGTCATAAACTTGGTCCCTGATCAGATTTTCATTGGCTGGTATTGAAATGAGGAAAATAAGAGTAACATTACATGTGTTTATTTATATATCTCCAGCTGTCCTTTCTTGCAAAGAACACATCTGGCTTACATCCTTCCTTTTTTTTTTTTTTTAATGTTTTTTTTTATTTATTTTTGAGACAGAGATAGAGCATGAGCAGGGGAGGGGCAGAGAGAGGGGGAGACACAGATTCTGAAGCGGGCTTAAGGCTCTGAGCTGTCAGCAAAGAGCCTGATGCTGGGCTCCAACTCACAGAGTGTGAGATCATGATCTGAGCTGAAGTCGGACGCTTAACCGACTGAGCCACCCAGGTGTTCTACATCCTTCCTTTTTGTATCTAATATCTTTTCTTCTATAAAATGTTGATAATAGATATATATTTTTTAATGTCATTTTCTTGACAAAGTAAAAAATTCACTGTTTTAATTTTGGCATAGCACAAATGTGCCAAAATGTGTTTAAATATTCCCCTCCTGATTATTGTTCTCAATTTTCCAGTTTTTTTTTCCCACTACAAACAATTCTGTCATAAACATCTCTGTAATTATGTCAGTAAATTAATATACAAATCTCTATCTTCATCTCTCCCTATATTTATATCTCTTTTCATATAATAGTACTATCACTACTTTAGATACATGTTCAATAGTAGAAATGTTAGATTAGGGGATATATATTTTTTATTTCAGTATATTTTGGTAAGGGTTAAGAAATTTAACCAGCATGACCTATATTTGAAACTTCTTGCTATAGTAGCTGTGGCCTTGCCTCTCAAAGCAGTTCAGTCACCTCCAGGACAGAACCACATAAGCTATCACCTAGCTATCTTTATTTCATTCTGTTATTTGCCACTCTAGAGACACTTTAGCAGTCTGGATTACCCAAGGGATAAATCTATCATCTGGTGAGGTGGGAATTTGTATTCAGGAAAATGCCTTCATGCCACCTGGGTGGCTCAGTTGGTTGAGCGCCCAACATCGGCTCAGGTCATGATCTCGTGGCTCATGGGTTCGAGCCCTGCATCAGGCTCTGTGTTGACAGCTTAGACCCTGGAGCCTGCTTCAGATTCTGTCTCCCAATCTCTCTCTGCCCCTCCCCCCTCACGTTTTCTCTTTCTCTCTCTCTCTCTCTCTCTCTCTCTCTCTCTCAAAGATAAACATTAAAAAAAGAAAGAAAAAGAGAGAAAGAAAGAAAGAAAGAAAGAAAGAAAGAAAGAAAGAAAGAAAGGAAGAAAGAAAATGTCCTTAGTTTCTGCTCCTTATTTTGTATTTCCATACACTAACCTGGTACTTGTATCACTGATGGCTTTCTTTGTCTTAGGCCAGTAAGGTTGTTCTTATACCCTAGGACTGCCCACTCTGGTGATGATTGACAGGATATAACCCTAATTTTTGTCCATAAAGAAGTTTAATATTTTTTTTCTTTTTAAAAATAAATATAAAGTCTGCAAATTACTTTCAATGTCCCTCTTTTAGGTAGTTTCCTCAAGACAAAACAGATTTAGAATTGTAGAAAACAAGTGATTAATCTGAATTTGTCACCTGTTTCCATCTGACTACTCTGCTGTCCAGATATCAAAGCATTCCATACCCTCCTGGTAAGCTCAGTCTCTTCACAGTCCATTGTAGATTTCCCAAGTCATCCCTGATCAAGTTCATACTGTAGTGAACAAACAGTTCATGGCCATGTCTGAAAATGGGATTGGCTCCAACTCTAGAGCATAGTGTTTAATGCTTGTGTATGTTGCAAAAGAAGCAAAAATACTGAAGTCACACGAAATAAAGCTACTGTGAACTGCTATGCCAATTTTAAATTAAGGTACTGTTACTTACTAAACAAACAAACAAACAAAACATAAAACCAGTCAAAATCACCCACCAGATTTAGTAGGAAGCCCATGGTTCAAGGAGCCTGAATAGGGAGAGGTTCTGACCTCCACCCCGGAAGGAGAGGAGCCCAATACTGCCTTTGGTTCTGTTCATAGTCACAGAGATGATGCCGATGTGCACCAGTTCCAGGTCCTTGTAGAGAAGCATGAATTTTCTCCCAAGCCAATTTCAGCCTAGCGTGGTGTATGCCTTTCAGGTTGTTGCTTTCAACTGATGACTCTTTCAAGCTAATCTCTAAAAATGCCAGATGCCTCAAAAGGGTCAGAATTAATTGATGTGTTCATCTGCAAACTTAAAACCATTGTGCCCTCTCTTTCACTGCTGTGTCTCACCACCAAGTCTCAGTTAGCTATTCTTTCTCTATTCTTGAAATATAAAGGGGATCACACTTACAGCAAATAAACACTGCTGTGGGGGTAACCTGCTTAACCAGATGGAGTGGTAATTCCAATGGCCTCTGGGAACCTTATAATTTCCCCTTACCACCTGTCCACATGCATACACAGACACACACATACACACACACACACACACACACAGAGTCAGAAAGAAATTGATTTATTCTCGCAAACATGGCTTACCATTTTAAAGACAACAAGGTGGCTTTCTGGTCACAGAAAGAAAAATGGGGAAAAAATCTACAAGATAAATCTTCAATGAGGTATCTTGCAACATAAAAAATGGATTGAGATTTTGACAAATAAAAATGAACAAGCACTCTTAAGTATTCAAAATGTGTGAAGTCTAATCAGAAATCTATATGTTGTGCCTTAGTAAAGACTGCAGAAGAAAGTCAATGATATTCTTTTTCATAAACAAATTTGAAGCTTATTTGATTCTCTAAATTAAATAGTTTCCATATCGAAGGAAGGTTTCAAACGTCTGTTTACTTATTTACCGTGAATAGTTGAGTACTTTGCTTCATAAATGCTAATTCAAGAAAAAAAGTCACTTGTAGAGTGCATCCTCAGGTTATATAAACAATCTGTGCTGCATTTGGTGTTGGGTGAATTAAGATATGAGTCCACTGGCAACATTTTGCATACACAATACATGTCAGGCAAAGACTCAACAAGCTGTACTATTAATCTGTTGCCCCAAAGTCCTTAGCCAAAAATATTCTTCAAATTATTTTTTTGTATTTGGTAAGTGTTCTGTTAACATGGAAATATTTCTGCTTTACTTTCCTCAGAAAGTTCATATATATATTTTTTAAACTATGCTCCACTTTGCCTCATAAAGAAACTGAATTATATGCGTTTTGTAACTTGAGTTAGTCTGCATAACAATGAAAAAATACATTTACATTTCTATGTGATAACTTCGGAATTGAAGTTAATATACAAGTAGTTATTTGTCATAAAAAATGACATAAAAATCCTAGAGCCAGATATTTCACTGATTTGGATCAGTGCTATTAGATATCATGGATTTTCTTTTCTTAGGAAGCTGAGTGCTAAATGTTTAGATTTAGTATGGACAGAGTTCATCTTTCCCATTCACTTACTCTTCAAATATATTCAGCCACCAGAAATCCCATAAAGTACAGACAGGAGTATCCACCTTCCACTCCAGTTACTGATTAGAGGATGTTTCACTAAGGAATAAGCTAGATATAATTATATCTTACCCATAAAGAGCCTAAGACCATAGGTTGTTTTAAAAATCAACACCATGAGAAAATTTTAATTGCTAATATTAAACTAAGAAGTCAGTTTCAAGCATTCAAAAATATGTACACAGAAAATAGGAGAAATGATTACATACCAAATAGCTGTGCTCAAATATTAAATAGCAATAGGTTGAGCATGGCTAATAACAAATTAAATCTGGATTAAAAGTAGATCAACTCTCCCCCCTTGCCCCCCCATAACATAATTCAGGAGTGATTATGAGCCTTTATGTGCAATGTGGAGGAAGGAAGGTAGTTTTCTGGGTTTGGGTGATGACTGGTGAATTCAAGAAACATGCAGTCACAGGCTGCTTTCAAAGATGGAGTCACAAAGTTATAAGTGGCTGGAAGAGTCCTAAGCTGGTTTTCTACTGGGATCGACAGACCCTCCCTAGTCATTCCTTATTGGCCAACCCTATCACCATGCGTCAGGAAGGACCATGGTCCTTTAAATTTAAAACATCACTAAAAATAGCAGATTTCAACCAATAGGGTGTATCTTTCCTTAAATTTACAAGTTACCAGATGTTCTTTCAGGACTTCCACATACTGACCTAGAATGACTTATAAGTAACTCAAATTCAAATACTCCAACACTAAATATATTAGTTCTTTTCTGTTCCACCCCTTCCTACTGCCAATCCCACACAAAGTAAGAGAGTTATGTATTGAGCACTTACTAAGTGCCAGACATTGTGCTAAGCTCTTCTTCATATGTTGTAACATTTTATCCTCACCCAAACTATATTCGATAAGGACTACAACTGTTTTAAGTTTACAGATCAGGAAAATAAAGATTAGGAAGATAATAACTTGCCTGTATTTCTCATTTCAATGACATCAGTGTTATCCATTCAGTTGAACAAACCAGAAACCTAGTTCCTTCTCCTTCTCCACCTCCTGCATTTAATCAGTCACTAAGCCTTGCCAACCACTCAAATGCTTCTGGAATTCATTCTTATCTTTTCATTCTCTGTCACTGCCAAGCTCATTTTTTTTTTTTTTTTACTTTTGGGGTAAGAATTACAATAATTGAATAATGTCCTCCTTGCATTTCTTTTTCCTTGTGTCTCCCACTCTAACCCCTGAGCCACCCTCACATTTCCCTGCCTGCCTTCCTATTTTCTTTCCTTTTCCTCCTTCTGCAAAGCCTCTGTGAATTTACTGCCTTATCATTTATGCCCAAGTTTAATTACTTGCTCATTCTTGCACTAGTAGAACCTATGTGTTCCATTAATATGAAACTTATACCATCGAAGCACAGATAGCTAGGCATTTCTGTTGCTGCTGCTATGAAACTATTAACATCTTATAGACAAGACCCTGTCTCATTTCCACATTCATTCATTCATTCATTCATAGATCCAGCACTTATTCATTACCCACCTTATGCCAAGAACTTATTTTTAAATAATGATAATATTAATAGTTATCTTTTACTGAGAATGTATTCAGCAATCCTATGAGGTAAGTATTCTTATCTTTATTTACACTGAGGAAAGCTCAAAATAGAAATGCAAAGATACTTCTCTCAAGAGAAGTATGCCTGTGATTGTGTAAGTGTTCAACAGGTATTAGTAGAATTTAGTTGAACTTAAAATCAAAGAGAACCTATCAGAGAAACTATCTTGTCCAAGAGCCTAAGAATGGTAGAGGCAAAATAACAGTGGCGGAGGAACTTAAGGACTTTAGAGTCAGACAGCAATATAAATTGCAATCCTTATTCTGTCATTAGTAAGCTACATGACCTCAATAAATTATTTCTATAGACCTCAATTTAAAATCTATACAATAGAGATATTATTAGTACTACTTCAAAGGGCTGTCCTATTGGTTAAATGTGAAAATATATGTAAAATGTTTAGTCAGCCACCTGGTACAAAGTAAACCCACAATAAGTATCAACTGATATTATAAAGACTGGCTGCATAATAACAAATCAGGGGCCAATAATAAGCTATTTAATGAGGAATTAAAAGTTTTCCATTTAGAATTTTCAATTTTATTATTTTCATTTGATATATTTTTTATTATTGCTGTTATTGTTATTGTTTTTGTGGAGAGCCAGATGGAAGTATGGGAATGGCTAGTTTACATGTAGGAACTTCAACAGATGAGGTTCCAGTTTTTACCATCATAGTATTCAAGATTATAAAATAAGAATCTGAAAGAAAAGTAACACTATTTCCTTCAGCCATAATGAAATAAGGCTATTTTATATTTTATCCTTCCTTCATAGAATTACTATACCAGAAAGAATACATAAAAATGAAAATACTACTGAGTTAAGAAACTAGGTTAAATGGCATAGAAAACATTATTTATACACTAACTTAACCATCTCAACTGTGGTTGAAATGAAGAGCAAAATTGTTCTCAAACAACCCCTAAGGGATTGTCCTCTTAAGGGAGAGAGAAGAATGTCAGACATCTTAACATACAAAGAAGGAATTTCTGGAACTTAGAGAAGATTTTTGGCTAGAAGACCAATTAACCGGCTTACTCTAGGCATGAGACACCAACTGGCCAAACATGCATTTTTCATTGTGATGTTAGGAGTAAAATGGCCCATTACCCAGAAGTGGCTGTCCCGTATGGTGGGTGGATGCAAGTGTGGCCCTTTTGTCTTTCTTCTCATCAGGTATGCTCAACTCTATCTACACTAGTGGTCAGTTTCCCAATGAGTAAATAAGGCCTGCTTCTTGACCCACATTCCACAGGCAAGCCAGATTTTAGGAGACAAAAAGTCAAGTGTGCCAAAAGGAAATTATAGCTGTCCAAGAAGCCACAGGAGAGTGGGGAGTGTGCAGGGTGGTAGCAGGGGCTTTGCCAAAACACCAATGCACGCATTACTCAATCTTCTCTTTCAGTAAACATCCTTAGGATGGAAGCATTAGATTTTGAGCCACTCAAGTAATTCCCAAGGAAATATATTGGTCCTTTTGTGGTTTATAATCTAGGACTTTATTTTGCTGGATCATCTGTGTATTTTTTAATGTTGTATTTCTTTTGGTTAATCTTCCTTCCTCTTGGGAAGCAAAATGTTCTGCAATAACAAACACTGTCTGTGGTAAGTCCCTAAAACTCCAGTGCAACAGATTGCAAAGCCTGCTGTCCATTCGAAATACACTTGCATAAGCTGGCCGTGTCCATATCTCCAACTTTGTATTCCATATGTGTTGTTTTTCTTTGGTCACCCATCATTCTTTTCAAAAGATGTTTCTCCATGCACAGCAAATGTGTTCTTTGATAATATCCACAAAACTGCTTGAGCTGGGGAAATGATTAATATTCTAATGACATGAAAATAGCCATTTTTTTCTTGCTGCTTTCATTAGGTACAAGTCTGCATACATTTTTAAAAATATATTTTGAGTTATGAAGTATTTTGAATTCACAGAAAACTGTCAATAAAAATATAAATATTTGAACAGTATATATCATCTTGAGGTTACCAGTCAGATTTCATTTTAGGTTGTTTTTTTTTTTTTTTTTTTTACTTATGAGAATGCTGAACCAGATCAATTAATTTACTGATTCTTGGACTCACTCAAAGGATAAAATTCTCTCGAAGAGAATTTCATGATACCTACAGGTGAAAGTCAAGTGATCCAGTAGAATAAAGGGATTCAGTATGAGAAGCAGTAGGGAGTAAAAGGGACACTGGCTATGGTAAGATTATATCCCAGTTTGCTCAAGGTCACTTCTGATTTATGCCTATTGTTCTGGCACGATTATTGATTCTACCCCTGTCACTTCAAAGTATGATGGCTTTGATGATAAATTATATGGCTATCCTGAAAATAGAGGGCACATGTTTTCCTAAAGAAAGGAGCTTCTACTTGATTCCAGCCGATTACTGTCATGTAGGAAGATCTGTGCTTTTTCTTTCTTTTTAAATTTTAATGTTTATTTATTTTTGAGAGAGACAGAGACAGAATGCACGTGGGTTGGGGCAGAGAGAGAGGGAGACACAGAATCTGAAGTAGGCTCCAGGCTCTGAGCTGTCAGCACAGAACCTGATGTGGTGCTCGAACTCACAAACTGTGAGATCATGACCTGAGCCGAAGTTGGACGCTCAATTGACTGAGCCACCCAGGCGCCCCAATCTGTGCTTTTTAAAAGGAAGCTAGATTTAGATTTTTAGTTACAAGCCCCCAGTATTTAACATTAGCTCAACTGTCTTTTTTTTCTCTTTATTTACTTTACAAGAAAAAAAAAAACTTGTCTGGATGACAGATTTTTCTATGGGTCATCAATTTACAACTTCTTTTGGCCTAGAATTCCTACAATTTGGGGCTTCAATACCAGCCTTTCCTTATCTGCTACAGTTGTAATGTCAGGCTGCACTTAGGATATTCACATGCATACTATGATCCAGGTTAAACAGGTCCAGTTTGAAAACTTCTAAGCAGGTCCTGTTGGAAAACATCCATCATCAGTTAAGAAAACCGACCAAGATATTGGAAGCAGAGTGAATGCAAACATGGGCTTAATTAACTGATTTTCTGACATCTGCAAATGTCATTAAACCATTTTTCATTGCTAAAGATACCATTCACTGAGCACCTACTATGCCAGATACTACTCTAAGCATGTTGTCGACATCATCATGATATTATTCATCACAACAATGATTTAAAAAATATTCAATAGAGGCTCAGAAAGTTTGTGTGATTTGACCAAGATCACATGGCTAATAAATGATTGAATCAAG
Source organism: Leopardus geoffroyi (assembly GCF_018350155.1). Classification (NCBI taxonomy): domain Eukaryota; kingdom Metazoa; phylum Chordata; class Mammalia; order Carnivora; family Felidae; genus Leopardus; species Leopardus geoffroyi. Next base: position 111,660,047 of record NC_059341.1, read on the forward strand.
ATTAGTGTATGGGGCGCCTGGGTGGCTCAGTCGGTTAAGCATCCGGCTCTTGATTTCAGCTCAGGTCATGATTTCACGGTTCATGAGATGGAGCCCCATGTCAGGCTCTGCACTGTTAGCGCAGATTCTCTCACTCTCTCTCTCTCTGCCTCTGCCCCACTCATGCTGTTGCCCTATTCTTTCTCAAAATCAATAAATAAACTTAAAAAAAAACACTAAATTTTTCAAATTCTTGACTACACAACATTTGGTTGGGCTCCTTAGAAACAGAACATGAGATGAGGACTCTTATACAAGCGATTTTTTGATGAACCGCTTTTATAGGAAACCTGTAACAATTTGAGAAGAGCAGGATAAGATAGGGACAAAGCTAGGCAGTAATGGTGCTTTAGATGTCTAACCTCTTAACCTTGTAGGAAGTTCTGGAGCTTAGATTGCATCCTACAGACTATCTTGCCTAGAGGGCTGTTACATCCCTGACTCATCAATCTGTGGTTATGGTCTTCCAAGCTTCTCCTGGTGAGGAGGCTCTCATCAATTGAGGGCACGCCTCAGAGATATATACAAGTAGGAGCCCTTAGCAGCTAATGCTTATACAGCCAGGCAAATGGGACCTACAAGGAGGTTGGGGGTAAGTGGGAAGTAGGAAGTGGAGAGATGGGGGTTGCCACTGACACTATCTACTATAGCTATCATGTGACAGGTTTGAATAAATTATTCTCTTTTTATAGTATTTTTATTTTTGTCATTTTAAACTGAAGGGACTACTGTTATTTGTTTTATCTCCAAGGTTGTATCTTCTTCTTTAATGGATAATTTTCAAAGTTTGTTAAATTCATGCTATCTTTTATCATCCTCAGTGTTTAACCCTCCTCTTTCTTTATTCACTTTAGCCCCAGGGAAATACTATACATCACAGCATGGCAAAGGGCAAAATTATTTCACAGACTGTGATTCCTTCCTTTCAAACAATGTTTATTATTAGACAGTATAGTACAACAAAAACAATTTAGTCAGCCGCTTGAAGATTGTTGTATTTGGCTGTCATATTACACAAGTGAAAAATTAATTAATGTCAAATATAGAGAAAATTCTTCTTACTCTTTTTTGGTTAAGTAGGTTTCACACTCAGCATGGAGCCCAAAGCAGGGCTTGAACTCACAACTGTGAGATCAAGACCTGAGCTGAGATCCAGGGTCAGACACTCAATCAACTAAGCCACCCAGGCACCCCTCTTCATTTCTGTTAATAAGAATATATACCTGCAGAAGAAAACATTAAAAAAAATGATTGCACAAAAATATTTATGTGCATTTTGTATCATGGACAAAAAATGATAATAATAGAGAAACTTTATTATGAGTATGGTGGTTTGTTATATGTTCCATGTGCATTGTCTTAAATGGATATTATATTGCAATGATGCATGCACATATTACTTCTAAGATCATGAGTTTTTAAAATTCAGAATTCACATCTTATGCATAGTTTTTCCACAATAAAAAGCAAAGAAACAGATAGTCAAGAAAGACTTATATTTTGACAAGATAAAAAAAATGAGCCAAATGGATTTGCTCCATAACAATTTATTTCTGCAGATTGCCACCAACTGCCCTGCTTACAATATACTTTTGAAATGGAGACCAGTGTGACTCTTGGAGATTCAGAAGCCATTGTTGAGATCTAATAGACTATATCTGGGGGCACAGGTGAAACGGATGCTTTCATAAAAAGCATGAGAAGAGACTCTCAGTGGGAAAGTCGCTTCTTTCACAAAGCACCAAGGATGAGGGAAATTTTTCTGATGTTATTCTCTTGTTGGATACAGAATTCTATCTTGGGGACTTTGCTTGCATAAGTGAACTACAGATTTTTTTGTTCTCATTAAATATACTCAGGTTCTCAGAGATACAGTCTTCATTACAATGTTTTCAAGTGCAACCTTACAAATAAAGGCTAAAATCCAAAAGATTCTTATATCCAGCTTATCAAAGACTAAGAATGTATAAATTTGCTATCAGGAGAATTTAGTTTAAGATTTCTTACTAAGTAGGCCACTGTAAGTCAAAGTCAGTCTCATAAATTGTCAGTACTATATTTTGAAAGATTGGCTGCAGAGCTTAGGAATGGAGATAAGGATCCGTATCAGGACTCAAATGCACCCCAACTAATTCCTACTCTAAGACAATCAGCAGATACTAAAATATCCAAAAAGATATGCCCATTATTTCTGCAAGATAAATATTTCCTGTCTCCTATTACAGACTCTGTGTGTGCGTGTTTTAAGTGTTCATCTTTTCCACTATGTTGAAATTCTGATACACTGGCACACATTCTCCTCTCCCCAACACTGGTCCTCACAGAATCAATATCATCTGCTTATCCACTATCAGCACAGAAAATTCTGTGGTGCTCTACTGTTAACAATGTAAAAGCAATAAGTCTGATTTTTCTTTTTTAAATTTGAAAAATAGCTTATTTGCAAACTAATAAGCTATCCCTTCAGAGACGCTGAAATATGCACACTCCTGTTGAAAAACACTGCTTTCAATTTTTGAAAGAAAACATTATTAAATAGCCACATCTACCTATTTATTGAAAGTACCTGAATATGACCATTACTTCCTTGTCAAAAAAATCAGAAAATTTGAGACACAAATATAAGGCACAAGTTAAGTTTTTAGTAATAGGTAGTCCCTTAGCTGGAATTAATTGATGGGCTTTCTGAGAGTAGCAAAGATTGTAAATACAATTCCTGGTTTGTCTGCCATGGTCTTTCAAAAGACTATGTACCCTATAGTAAGAAGCTATGGTTTGGAAAGAAACCAACTTCTTTATATCTTGGTAACCTAATTAACCGTGTGTGTGTTTGGTGGGGGGGGGGGGGGGGGTACACAATGGAACAAATACTCTATGCAATTTGTTTTTTTGAACTAATGATAATGTATAGAGTGCCTAGTACAATATGCAGCATGTGTAGGAGGAATTTAGTAGTTGGTAACAATTGTAATTGTGGTTATTATAATTCTGAAAACAAAACTGTCAGGCAATAGATTTCTATAAATGTTCCCAGCATTTCTTGACCTGAGTTTCCTTTAGGCATACTGTATCTTCTGCCCACCACTCCTGTCCCCAGTATGATAATTTCCCACGTTTGTGGTCCTAGTTTAGATATCAGTGTTCCAGGAAGCCAGCCCTGTATTGAAGACTGAGTGAGATCTCCCCTCTGTGACTCCTAGACTTTGTGTTATTATAACTGTTATTACTTGTATTGATCATGTCTAGGGGCCCTTGAATGCATCTTGCTTGATCTTGTATCTCCATGACATAATATGGTGCTTAAAACATTATGAGTGCTGAATATGTATTTTTGAATGGATGCTGTTAAATTATTAGTGTATAAACTACTATCAGGCTGAATGTATACCAACTGAGAAAATTCTTCAGATCATCCTTGAACTCTTTCTAGTGAGATTCTCTTCCATTCCTGTGTAGCTTTTCAAATCTGCGAACCTAACTATTCCTCTTGCTTAGTGTTTTCCTGGTTTGGCATATACCAATTAACTCAGACTATTTGACCCTATCTGTCCTCACACAACTTCATGTATTGGATCATGGACCAAATTCAATGCCTTCTCATGACACCTCTGGAAATGATGCCACATATACCCTAACTCACACCCTGCTTAATCTTACTTGGGACCACTCGAGAGAGCTCTTGTCTATATTATCTGTTCCTCTAAAACTCTTTCCAATGATGCCCTTTTCTATGGTTTCTAAACTTATACCCTGAAATGACTATTTCTATCACATGGCTTAAATGCTACTTTCCTTTGGTTTAATCACATTGTTCTTAGTCATGGCTGTCTTGATCATGATTTCTGCCTTGCCTTTTCCTAACTCATTCCTGTATTTGTTACATGAACTCCTTCACAGATTTCCAGTGAATTCACTTTTGCTATTGACTCACCACTCTTAATGAAGTGTCTTTAATGAAAATGTGACTTTTTCTTTGGGATTTGTGCCATTGAGCCTTCTTCAAGGATTATCCTTCCCAGATCAATAGTTTAAAAGATCAGTAATCAGGGGTGCCAGGGTGGCTTGGTCAGTTAAGCATCTGACTCTTGATTTCACGGTTGTGAGATTGAGCCCAGCATCGGTCTCCATGCTAAGCATGAAACCTGCTTGAAATTCCCTCTCCTTCTCTCTCTGCGCTTCCCTTGCTCACGTGCATGTGTTTGCTATCTCTCTCTCTCTCTCAAAAAAAAATAAATAAATAAATAAAAATAAAAGATTAGTATCAAACAGCAGATTAATGGTGTGGTAAACTATCTACAAAAATGGCCACAATATTTTCTCCCATCCCTGTGGGCTTTTGTAATGTGACTGTTACTCCTCACATCAAGAGACAGGGTTTATCATCCCAGCCCTTAAATTTCAGTTGGTCTGAAACTTGCTTTGACCAACAGAATGCAACAGAAATGGTGATAGAGGACTTTTCAGTTTAGGCTCCAAAGAACCTTATAGCTCCTGTTCTAATTCTCTTTCACCACCATGCTGAGACCACCATGTGAACAAGCCTGCTCTAGCCAACTAGAAGATGAAAGACCTTATGGAGCAAGAATATCCTCTGAAGTCCTCTAGACCCACTAGCTAATACCAGTAGTAACCACCAAAAACACAATCATCTTATACCAACCAATTCCAGTTGAATCTCCAGATGATTGCAGTTGCATGAATAACTCCAGGTTAGAACAGCAGAAGAACTGTACTAGCGAACGCAGACAAAATTACTAACCCATGGAATGATGATAGACTAAATTAAACCAGTAAATTTGGGGGCAGTTTGCTATGTATCAATAAATAATAGATAGCAATAGTTAGTAGATAATACACATGCTTTTCCAAAGACATACAACTTACTTTCTGTTTGTTTTAAGTGAAATCTGGAAATGTATTATTCTTTTTAAACATATAGTGTTATTTAACTGCTGTTTCCCATTTATCTAGCATTTATGGAACATCTTAAAATTCAGGATTTATTTTTTAATGTGTTCCTCTAATCCTAACATCCACTCCGTACAAAGGAAGCAGAGCAAGTGTAATAATCATCCTCATTATCTGGATGAGGAAATTGAACTCAGGGCACCTAATCCACCCAAGCTCAAGACCGGGATCAAAACCCAGCATGATGCAGTGCAGTGCTGTCTCCTGCCCCCCTCTGCCTCAGTACAATAGTATTGCATATTTAATACATTTTGCTTGACCTTGTAGCCTCATGGTGTAGTATGGTGCTTGAAACATTGTGAGTGCTGAATGTGTGTTTTTGAATGGATGCTGCTTAATTATTAGTACGTAAACTATGAACAGGCTGAAAAAATACCAATTGAGAGAATTATTTAGATCACCCTTGGAACTGTTTCTATGAGATTCTCTTCCATTTCTGTGCAGCTGAATTTTCAAATCTGTGAACCTAACTTTTCCTCTTGGTTAGTGTCTTCCTAGTTTGGCACATACCAATTACTCAGACTACTCAACCCTATCTGTCCTCACACAACTTCACATATTAGATCATGGACCAAAATCAGTCTTCACCTGACACCCCTAGAAATGATACTACATATAACCTCATTGTTGCATTCTAACACTGGCAGGATTGGATTAAATCTAGGTTTGCATTTACCAAGTCCTTGACTCTGAACTTTATAAAAAAACCAGTCTAATCTTCACTTTTCACCATTGCCATTAAAAAAAAAAATTCACAGCCTGGTTCATTTTAAGTAACTTTAGCTCTGAAGTTTCTGATTCATTTTCAATCAAGTTTTTATTTGGCAATAATTCTTTGATGTTCCATAATCCCTTTGAACCATTTTATAAGCCATTTATACCTTTTATCTTTGAGTTATCCAGTCACATCTTGCCAAGGTAACTCAAAATTATATTTCACACTTTCTGTATTAGGTTGAAATGCAATGTATTTTTTTTTTAGGTTTCATTTATTTATTTTTGAGTGGGGGCAGGGTTGGAGAGAGAATCCCAAGTAGGTTCCTTACTGTCAGTGCAGAGCCCCATGCGGGCTTGAACCTGTGAACTGTGAGATCATGACCTGAGCTGAAGTTGGATGCTTCACTGACTGAGCTATGCAGGTGCCCCCCCAAAAATGCAGTGTATTTCTAACCTGGGCATATTGTTGCTTACTTCAGTGAAGGTATTGTTTTGTTGTATTTTTTATGAACTGGTTCTTCCCCCAAAAGAGGAAATTTACCTCATGCAAATTTTCTTGCTAAATCAGGTTACTATAGCTCAAAATGTATGTGGGGGGCTTGTTTTGGATTCTGATAAAGTGTCATGTAAACTATGAGGACAGAAATTATCATAAATACCAATTTTGGGAAAGACATATTTAAAAAAAATCTTAGTAAAACTCATTGGGCTACCAATACAAAATTAAAAAAACAACAACTTAGATTACTTATTTTAAAATCATAGCCACAGCTTAATATATCGGTGATATATACTTAATGTTCCATTGAAACAAAAAAGACTTTCTTTCAACTATCCGAAATTAGCACAACTAACATTAACTTATCATCTACTATGTGCCTAGAATGGTTCTCATTACATGCAATTTAATTCACTAAGTAGGTGGGTATTTTTTTATCCCTAGTTACAGACAAGGAAATTTGGACTTAGAAATGCCAATGACTGGACCTACATTCTACCTAATATCCTATGATGGGTATGAAAATACCTTGTGTAAACCTACAGAGATCAATAAATTTATGGATCTTATTTTCCTTATATGTAAAAGAATGTATCAAGTTATGTACAGTACATAAAATAATTTATTTGAGAGCAAATCCTAACTTATAATATGCTATCCATAGAGCAGTCATCATTAGATTTTTCCAAAGAAATCATTAGTCAATATTCTGCTTGTTGTGCTTTAAAATAAAACTATGCTATCATTTGGGTATATAAAACACATAAAGAAGTGACAAAAATTAATACATATTAGTGAAGCACACAATAAAATTTCACACTGGAGAACCAGAGAAACTACCCATCTTTCTTCAGGGCAACTTCCCCCAGTACCCCCATTCCATACAGAGTAACTGATTCTTGTGTGAGGAGTCTTTTCTTAATGTTTATTAGGAAGTGAGGAGGCAGTTCAATACTTTGATTACAAAAACTTCACTACCTAGTTGAAATCCACAACATGAGGAGAAATCATATCTTTCACTTAGAATATTCTAAAATGCTGATCAGAATTAGATGATCATTGTAATTTTTAATATGAAGTGTTAACTCACATTCTATATAAACACAAACTTGTGAAATAGGTATTGCATGTCTATATCCCTATTTCCCAGGAAATTGAGGCAAAAAGACAATAAGTGTTTTAGTCTCACAGCTAACAAGGGATAGAATCAAACCTAGATAATCTGGTAGCAGAAACCTCATTCCTAACTTCTCTATTTCTAAACCCAAGGCTCTTAAAAGGACAGAGATGATATTATACCTAAGGGATTTTGCAAATCTTAGTGTATGATACCAATAAAAGCTATTGCTTTGGCTAATGAATGTGAAAGTCAAAGACTTTTAAGGATATAGGCACCAATTTGCAAGAGTACAAACTGCTTGCCTTGGAAAGGCTTGTTCATTGAATTACAAAAATAAACAAAACAAAGCAAAACCACTAAAAAACAAGGAAAACATAAGAAACAAAGGAGCACGGACTTCTAAAATATTTTAGGCATAATTATCTTTGCTTCCTTTTCTTCTTCTCCCCAAGTATTTATTAGATGATTAGTGGAAGTGAATTTATGAGATTAATTGTAGGGCTAATTTAGATGGTGTTACTTTGAAGACCAAATTTAAGCATATACCTGGGAGTAATTTCTTTCTCATCTTCACTTATTATAATAGTTGGGTGGGTTTTTTTTTGTCTCTCTGTGTCTTGTTTTGTGTGACTTGCTTTTCAGAAAATTAGACTACCCCTACCTATGAAAGAACTTTTCCACGGCAACTTCAGTGAGTCTCGATCAAATAGCAGTTGGATTTTATAAGTCAGTATATAAAATGGAATGCAAATACAAATAAAGTCACTTCTAAAACTTTATGGGCTAATAAAAGCATGTAATTCCAGGGGGATAAGATATTTGAGTAGTCAGAGTAATTCTGGTTGCGCAAAGTAATACAGAACAAAATGATTTACCTTTTGAAATGAACAGAGCTGGCATCCTCGATAACACCACCAAGCACCAGTCTGACCTCAGGCAAATTATTCAACAGTTGACCTCATTTTCTTCAACAGGAAACTGAAGTTTGCTGATATAATGACCTAAAATTGTTGTAAACATTTTTGCCCTTAATTCTCCTTTCATCTTCTTTCTTATTTATTTTGAATTATTTTATCTTGCTATTATTTATAAGTCCAGGTGTTCCTAAATTTAACATCAGAAAACTTGGAATCAGAAGACTCAGATTTTCATTCTGGCTCCACTTACTAATGGAGAAATTACTTAAGATAACATCAACTTCACATAGTTGTTGAAAGAATAAAATAAAGTAGCATAACAAAATTTACTTTTCAGATGGTAGAGTGATCTATAAATTACATTGGAAAGCAGCCAATATTAATCTAGGAACATGATCTTGATACTAAACGAGAAAACCAACAAACCACCATAACAACAAAAAGTAAGTCTTCCCAAACAACAGTTTGTTTTAAATCTATACTTTCTGTCTTTGTTAAGACTCTTTAGAACTAATTTAAAAACTATTTGGCATCTTTGTTTAAATTCTGGTCAAATGACCACTAACATGACTTTGGATGATTAAGAAATTCCTGGTGCCCCCAGGATCAACTTGTGTGAAGCTATCAGAAGACAGGGCCAATTTCCCCATATTAAACTTAAAATTAAAATTATTAAAATTAAAATATTCCAATCATGCAAAAAGATTTGTTGAATTGGGACATGAATCTAGAATATGCCAAAAGTCAAGTTAATTTTTAAGTAAATACTGCAAAATAAAATCCATTTTAGTCTCTGTTTATAGGGGGAAATAAAAGAGGAAGTCAGATAAATGTAGGAGCTATTTTCATCTCTCAGTGTGCACCTAAGGAGTTTGTGGAGGAATAATCGGTGCTATGAGATCTTCCCGAAGGAATTTCTGAATATAAATATTCCAACTTCTGTATTTAAGGATGTCAGCTCTACAGGTGATTTTCTCAAGTTTTTCCCCAATTTAACACCTTCCTTAACACATTTCAAATAGTTTCTCTTCCCGACATCCCATTGAGATCATTCTCATTGAGATAACTTGTGATCTTGTTGCAAATCCAACATACATTTTTTTTAGTCTTATCCCATTTGACCTCTCAATATTTGACCCCTCAATATTTGACCTTTCCTCATTGAAAAACTCTCTTTCCTTAGCTTCTGTGACCTCACACTGTCTACATTTTCTTTTTATCTCTAGCAGGTGTTTCTCAATATTCTTTGTCAACTCTATTTTTTCCCATCCCTTAAAATTTGGTGGCCCTTAGGTTCTCCCCTGTTTCCCTTTTCTTCTGTCTCCCTCAGCAATCCCATTTACTCATCTGGCTTCAGATATCATTTGAGATGGTGACTATCAAACCCCCAGCTTCAGCCAAGATCTCATTCCTGGGTTGCAAACTTGTGTAACTCCCTACTGGACATCTCCACTTACGTTTCCTCTGGAGACTTCAAAACCAACAAGTCTGAAGTAGATTTTGTCAGCTCTTTCTGTACCCTGATGCTGCTTCTGTTCTTGAGATGCTTTCAGAGTCTGTGCACTACCTACCACCCATCAAATCTTTTCTCTTGACATTCTGCACTTTCACACATTAGCAAGTCCTGTCAAATCTATCATCCAGCAAGGGTTACAATCCATCCATTCTCTGTCTCATTTCTTTCAATTATATAAGTGCTTGCCTACAATCAGTTCTACTCATAACAACCAAGTCTGATTAGGCCCTTTCCTTCCTCTGTCATTGCTAAAGATGTACATCCCACGGTGACTATTAATGACTATTTGCCATAATGGCTGTTGAAGAGTTAGGATTATTTTTCAGAAAACTTATTTTTCGATGTAACAGCTTTATTTTTTACCTCCAAACACACTAAATGAATACACTATATGGGGTAGTATTTAGACATTACAATTTTAGGCAAAGACACATTTACCACGTTTACATTTACATTTACACATTTACTTGACACAGGATGACAAATCTGATGTGAATGCAAGTTTTGGATAAATCTAAAATATGTTTTTTTTGTTTACATAAGCCAAATGAAAGTGATGAAGAGGTATGGAGTATGTATCATTTTCATGTTAGCCTTTACTTTAGCTTTTAGCTGATACATGTGTACATGTGTATGTGTGTGTGAAAACTTCATTATTAGTGTAGCTTGATTACAAGATAATCTTATGCCCCTTCACATTCTCTTCCACCACTCACAAGCAAGTCCTTTCTTTAGCAAGTGCAATCAATCTTCAGAGTATTGTATTATATATTGTATGTGCAGATTATACTTATTATCATATTATAATATTATGATTTATAAGAAATATATATTTAGTCATACAGATGATCAAAATATATTCCTTATATATATTTGATTTTTGCCCACAGTTCCTAACTTATGGCTCTTAAAACCCTTAGAATTTCCAGTGATGGGGGCAGGTGTGTCTTTTATTATGTTAATGAGATAGTTCTTGGAAAACCATTAGGTAACCTGAGGATGGGGCTGGTTGCCAGGAGAACCAACTTTGTGATTACAGTTGGAACTTTTAGTCCTCCACCACTCCCACACCCCCAACTTCCAGGGAGGGGAGAGAGGTTGGAAATTGAGTTTAATTACCAATGGCTAAGGATTTTATTGATTGGGTATATGTTATGAAGCCTCCATAAAAACCCAAAAGGACAGGGTTCAGAGAGCATCTAAGTTGGTAAACCCAGGGAAGTTCTGTACCCCTTCCCACATACTTTGCCCCATTCATGTCTTTCATCTGGCTGTTCCTGAATTATATTCTTTTATAATAAACTGCTGATCTAGTAAATAAAATGTTTCTCTGAGTTATGTGAGCCCCTCTAGGAAAATCAAAAACAAAGGGGGGGTCATGGGGACCTCTGACGTATAGTCAGTTGGTAAGAAGCACAGGTGATAACCTGGACTTGCAATTGGCATCTGACATGGGGACAGGACAGTCTTATAGAGCCAGACCCTTAACCTGTGGGATCTGATGGTATCTCTGAATAGACACTGTTAGAATTGAGTTAAATTGTAGGACACTTAGCTGGTGTCAGAGCACTGTTTGTTAGTGTAAGGAACACACATTGGAAATTGGAATCAGAATTACCCATTTATATGCTTACAGAAAATCTTCAGTGTTCAAGTGATATATATTTATCTCATATAAAAATCATTTATGTATTTTGATTTGGGATGGAACACATAACAACATGTCCAGATTAAAAGTAATAGAATTCCTCTTTTCAGCTAATGGGTTTTCATTTAGCAACAAGGTTTTTAAGAATAAATGAAAGTGAAGTGGGAGTCCATTTATTCTCCTTGCCTTCAGGATAAATTCTAAACTCCTTAAGGTAGTTTCAAAGGTATGTGACCTAACCCTTGCCCCACCTGACACCAATCCCCATTTCACACTTCACCTGCAAGCCATAGGGAACTATAAACCCATGCACCAACCCAGGAGCTTCATTCCTTACAAATACTGGGGTTGGCACATCTAAGGCAGCATGATTAAATGAGGTATCATGTATGATAAAGGATTTTTCAGGGAAAAAAATAAAAAGATATTAAATACATACACTACAGCAAAGAGGAATTTTAGGAAACATTTTCTTCTAGAACAGACTGAATTAACAAACAACTATTCTTCTGAACCATTTCCTTCAACCCTTCTTGAAAAATTATGGTGCTATTGTGATTTAATGAGGCAGAATATTTTACACATTTTGTTACACTGATGACCTCCATTTAAAGTTTGCAAATCAACTCTCATTAGTTTTGAATTGAAGTGGGCTACTCATAAATGTCAATTTTGTTGACCTGTTCCATTCATCCTATGTTTTGCTGATTACAAAACTCTCCTTACCTCCCATGTATTTTTTTTATTTTACCAATACTGGGGTATGTTAGTCTTTAATGCATTTGAATGAGTGTAGCAGCTAAAGATTTTCTCAAAGGATCTTCTAGGTGAAAGGCTATTAATCAACAGAGCTTTAATGAGAGCATATCCAGGGCTGCTTTGTAAAGAATGAATTCTAGGGTGAAAGAATGCAAGCAGAGAGATTAGTGTGGCGGTTATTAGCATGAACCAAGTGAGAAATGATAGTGGCTTGCCTAGGGTGGTGGCAAGGAAATGGAGAGAAGTAGGACAAATATGAAGATTTTAGAATGAGAAATCCTGCCCTTGAAACAACATAGATGAATTGGAGAACACCATGCTAAGTGAAATGAACCAGACACAGAAAGACCAACAGTGCATGAAAATTCTTATATAAGAAATCTATAATAGTCAAATGCACAGAAGTAGAGAGTAGAATTATGGTTGCCAAGGGCCAAGAGTAAAGGGAAATAGGTACATATTAGGCAAAGTGTACAAAGCTTCACTTATGCAAGATAAGTAAGTTAGTTCAACTGTATAGCATAGCACCTATAGTGAATAATATATATTATATACTTCAAATTTGCTAAGAATGTAGATCTTATGTTAAGTGTTGTTAAATAATAATAATAATAATAATAACAATAATAATAATAATAAATAAAGAGAGTGGGAGGAATCTTGGAGGTGATGGATATATTCATGGCATAGGTGGTGGTGATGGTTTCACGTACATATACATTATCTCTGAACTCATCAAGTTGTATATATTAAATATATACAGCTTTTTGTATGTCAATAATACCTCAATAAAATAGTTTTTTAAAAAAAAGAATGAACAAGTAAAATGTGTAAGAGTAGAAAAAGAATGGGTTGGTGGGAAAAGTAAGGAATCGAGAGATTTGTCATAAACATGTTAAGTTTAACTTGCCTATTAGATATCTGTGTGGAGATCTTAAGCAGTTTGGGGGCAGAAGATGTAAATTTGAAAGTCTAGCTAAGATCCCAAGGTCAGGAGTGTAGACAGAGCCTAGAAGGCTTTCCTATTCAAACCAGCACAGGAATTAAACTGGATAGAAATGTACCTTTTGTGTACCTTTGGTGGATCAAATACCAAAAGGAAATGGGATAAAATGGGATATTCTATCCCAGCCTTTCTCCTATTCAAGTTGTTATGAAGAATTTGTATCCCACTGCACGTCTTTTTTTTTTTTTTTTTAGTGGAATGGGTCTTCAATATATAATGCAAGTCATCTGTTAGAGGATGTGTGCCTTCCTGCCTTGCCAAGTGGGAAGTTAAACAATCTTTTCTGGCCCAATTATGCGATATGACTGTACATTCTACGAGTGGCCTTAAATAATATAACCTAAACTTATTACCAAGCTTAATATCATTTTTATCAAACCAAAGGTGTTTGGCGTATTTTGACATACAGAAGGATATATTTTAAATTAATTAATACATTTTAATTAATTAACTGATTAATAATTCTAAATGAATCTCATTCTACAGAAAATCCATTTAGTTGTCTTGCAGTATATGTTGCAACTAATTCACATTATTAGAACTACTGAAGTTCTATTCTCTGCAAAACAAAATATTCTAGAAAAAGCACCTTAGGAGTCTTTAGACAGTAGACATATCCCCTCAGACCAAATATCTCTTGATATTCTAGGGGCCAGAGCTCCCATAGAGGATTTGCACCAACATTTCTTAGGGACTTTGTTTTTAAATATTCATATCCAGGCCACATTCTTGGAGATTCAAATTTGGTGGGTAGGCAAAGAGAGTCTTCTGAAAAAATTCCCTAAGTGATTTTGCTGTGGACCCCTAGGTAAGAACTGCTGCTCAATGGGAAGGAGCTTCAAGCACTTGAGATTCAGATAGATTCCTGGGAGGCTTCTTTACTCTCCCTGGCCCACTTGCCTACCTGCAACCCACCTGTGAAGGTCACCTTTCAATTTATTTAAGAATCAAGTCTTGTTCTAATTAATTTTCATAACAAAATAGGTGACTTGGTCAAACACACACCAAGCATTTTATCTAAAGCCGATGGATGTCCTTTAACAAGCAATTAAGAATACCTACATTTTAAGCACATATGATGACTTCCATCTCAAGTTGGTTGCTCTCCTAATTCAAGTAAAATCTAAGATTTATTAGTGAATAAATACCCAACAGAGACTGTACTGCTTAAGTGATATTCTCACCAATCAGTGTAAACCTTTCTTCTTAAATTATCAGAAAGCCAAATTCCTGGACTGTATCACTTTTGATTACTTTTGTTCCCTGTGGAAACAGAGAATGCCTTCAAAGAATGCAAATCTTAAATTCTAAGTCCTCAAATTTTATGGAGGTTTATAAAAGAGATACCTTCATCTAATAAAAACTACTCTTGTGGACAATGTGTACATGATAAATTTCCCCTCACAGCAGAAAGCCAGGAAAAAAATGTATCCAATATAAACTGATATGCTTCATTTTATTTATAAAGAGAATTATTTGGGTGCTTTGATTTTAACTGCCAGGAACTACTGTGGTAAGTTTTATGTGCCACTGTAGTAATCATCCCTAACCAAGGCTTTCTGGTTCAAGCATCTTTCCACATCACTTGGCCTTCACTCCTGAATCTTTGTTGTAATGATGCCATGGACCTGTATCTTTTATTATAGGTTACCTCAAATCCTTTTTTGGAAATGGGTGGTTTATTAATAATAAGATCTATCCTGGACTCAACTATTTTATAAAATTCATATCCATTTATTTTCAGTTATTGGCAGACCCCCTCCAGTAAGTCTACTGTGAAGATTTTCTAAATTAAATAATCAAAAAAACTTCTGCCCTTCTCCTGCCATGACAAGAAGCTTTCTGTATGGAAAATGCATTGTGGCCAAAGGTCATAAATGCTTCTGTTAGCCACTGGAATAGAACTTGGTGATTGTCCTCCTCATCTTCCTCTTCTTCAGTATCACCACTACTGATATTTATGCACTTCCTATGAGCCAGGCACTGTGCCTGAAGCTTTGCATCCAAGTACTCATCCAACCATCATGAGGTTGAAGCCAGTTCTAACAATGTCCCTTTTTATTTTTATTATTTTATTTCAGTAAATTTATTAATTTATTTTAGGGAAGGAACCCAGAACTTAAAAAGACTAAATATCTTACACTCAATCCATGTTTTTAAATAAATGCATGAACTTATGCAGTCAGATATTCAATTATTAAATTGGGTCTGGCTGACCCTAAGAAAAACAAATAAGGAATGCTCCTGTTCTAAATGCAGGAATAAAGTAATACCACTACTAGGAGCTCCTTGGGTCTTTCTTCATCTCACAGAAAATGAGAAACATGACTTCGTTCTTTCCCTTTTGCATGGGGCAGATGGGTGAACCTAACATATTACAGGGTTCCCTTTCTTTAATCTGGACTTCAACCTTTCTCTTTACTTATGTTATACATGTTTGAAACCTAAATAAAGGCTTGGACAGTGGAAGAGGCAGCTGACTAAAGAATCAGGCAGAAACAGTTGACTGCTCCAAGGCTCATAGAATCCAAGTGACAAGGGATCATGGCCAGTGTCCATTGGGTTGACGATCTGACTATGTAATGGTTATCAGTCTCAAGAATATGTCTCTTGCAGCATTTTTTTTTTTCTGCTTCTGGAGAATTAGCCATTGTCTGCTTAACATGAAGCATATATTTCACGATAGCTTTGGGGACAATAAATGATAGGCTGTTTCACTCACATTCTTTGACTATAGGATTCAAAGTTAATTAATAAATGTAAAGATTTATTGATCCAATAAGTCCTCTCTGGCAGCACTGGACAGGGCATCAGGAAACCTGGTATGTAGGCCTGTTTATTCTAATGGTGTGTGACTTCAGGTAAGTTATATAAGTGCTCTCAGCCTCGGCTTCTTAACTGCAGAAAATACTTGTGTTTGATTGACTTGAGGGTCTCTCCCAACTCTGAAAATGTATGAAGTTAACAATCTCTCTGATCTATTGTATGAAGTACTCTTTAATGAGATAAAGCTTTGTTATGTATAATCTTCAGTCTGGCAGAAAATAGTTGAAAATGAACAGGCAAAAGCAAGAAAGAGCTTTAACAACACAAGGATAAATTTAGGCATGATCTGTTTTCACAGGCCTCATCCAGTCATTCATGAAGATTTTCTTTCATTATTACTCATTTCCCTAATTGACTTTAGATATGGGCATCTGATACATGGAGGTGAGGTCAAAACAATCATTGATGAATTTCCTTTAAAATAAATGTAAAAATCGTTTCCCATTGTATCATACCATGAATGAGGTCATTTTTTCCAAGTTGTCAGATCCTAACACATTGCACTTATTTATCTAAGATTTGTGGTTATAGACTGCTTCTAGACCCATAAATATTTAACAACATATTTCCTTACAGATGTTTAAGAAAAACAAACCTTTCCTTTCATTAATTCCCTGATTTGGTGAATCAGCTCTGTGCTGAGAAAGCTGGCCATCCCTTAGTCCCAAGCCCAGGGAACCCCTTGTCTTAAAAACACCAAAAAAATAAGAACTTCAATTTACAATGGTTATGACCTACCCCGAAAAGTGATTTTCTACCATTTTCCTTATTTTCTCAAGTTATTAACCTTTATTTCAATACACTTAGTCACACCCATGCTAATTTTTTCAAGTTTTATGTTTATTTTTCTAAAACCACTCCTGTCTGCAATTCTTTCCTTATTCCAAAAATGGCAATAAGCCAGGCCCCACTTTCTTCTAACTTAATTTTTCCAGACTTCTTAATGGCTATGTCAATTTCCTGTCATTGTTCTGCTATAGGATTTCCTTAGTTCCCTCCTAATGCCTTTGGCGGGTGCACGTTTATACTGAAATTTATAAAGGTGGGGAAAAGTCATCAACACAGTCCAGAGAAGAGACTGATTCATTATGAGGTAACTAAGCTGAAAAGCACACTTTAATGGACTATTTTGGTAGCATGACTTGAGACTCGTAAGCTGTGTTTTTTACTCCCTGGAAATGGTTGCTTTTAAATGGCATTCCCAAGGTCAGGAAGGAAGTATGACATCACTGAGGAGCAGCTGCCCCTGAGGTAGTGAAAAGGAGCTTCAAGAAGCTCCTGTTTAAAGGTGCATTAATCATGACCATTCAGTTGGCGGCAGGATAAGACAAATAGGGGCAAATTCAGATAAACTCAAAGGAAGAGAGCTTGGGGTTTGTTTTCAGAATCACTGAATTTTTTTTTTTAATTTAAGTCTATTTGACATGTAATATTGTGTAAATTTAAAGTATACAGCATATTGACTTGATTCATTCAGATATTGTAATATGATTGCCATTGTAATCTTTGCAAATTCTTTCACCACATTACATGGTTATCATTTTTTTGTTTTGTTTTGTTTTTTGTTTTTTTGTTTTTTTTTGGTTGTGGGAACAACTAAGATCTAGTCTCTTAGGAAGTTTGATGTTTATACAATATTATTGTCTATGATCATTATATTGTACATTAGATCTCCAGAGCTTCTTCATCTATTGGTTCTAAGTTTGTGCCCTTAAACAGCATCACTTCTATTCCTCCGTCCCCCAACTTCTGGTTACTACCATTTCACATTCTGCTTTTATGAGTTTGGCTTTTATAATATTCCACATATAAATGATATTATATGGTATTTGTCTTTCTCAGTCTGATTCATCTCACTTGGCATAATGGCCTCAAGGTCCAACCATGTTGTCACAAATAGCAGGATTTTCTTTCTCGTGGCTGAATAATATTACCTTGTAAATATGTATATACCACATCTTCTTTATGCATTCATTCATTCATGGGCACTTAGGTTGTTTCCATATCTTGGTTATTATGAACAATGCTGCAATAAATGTGGGAGTGCATGTATCTCTCTGAGATCCTATTTTCATTTCCTTTGGGTAGGTACCCAGAAGTCGAATTGCTGGAGCATATGGTAGTTCTAGATTCAATTTTTTGAAGAACCTCCTTAGTGTCTTCCATAGCAGCTGAACCAATTTACATTCCCAACAAAAGTGTACTAAGGTTGCCTTTTCTCCCCATCCTCACCAACAGTTAGTATCTCTTGTCTTCTTAAAGAATCCTAACAAATGTGAGGTAAGATCCCATTGTGGTTTTGATACATACAGAATAAAAGAATCA
This sequence comes from Leopardus geoffroyi, assembly GCF_018350155.1. Lineage (NCBI taxonomy): Eukaryota > Metazoa > Chordata > Mammalia > Carnivora > Felidae > Leopardus > Leopardus geoffroyi. The sequence goes on from NC_059341.1 coordinate 111,678,387, forward strand.
TAGATTTCTGAAGTTTACTATTAGAAATTATCTGATTCACTCAACTTATTTTATGAAAAAGAAAATGGACTCAGAGAAATTGAGATTTTTCTCAATGTCAGATGTCTAAGTTGTGACTGAGTTGAAATTAGAGCAGAGGTTGCTAATCATCTGAATGAATATTCTGAAAGCACTTCTTGAGACTGATTTATATATTTTAGTCTTCACAGAATCTATTGTTGGACTGATTGTATTACTGTTAAATAGTAGAACTGGCACGTTGGAATTTCTTTAGAGTTTTTTCTTAACTGAGGAGAAATTCACATACCATACACTGACCATTTTTAAGTGTAAAATTTAGTGGCATTCAATACATTCATAATATTGTGTTAACTACTATCTCTCTCTAGTTTCAAAGTTTTCTTCACCCCAGGAGAACATCCCATACTTCTTATGGAATCATTCATCATTCCCCATTCCCCTCATCCTCTGGCAATCACTAATCCATTTTCTATCTCCATGGATTTGCCTATTCTGGATATTTCATGTGAAAGGAATCATACAGTACATGACCTTTTCTGTCTGGCTTCTTTCACTTAGCATAATGTGTGTGTGTGTGTGTGTGTGTGTGTGTGTGTGTGTGTGTGTGTATTACCTACAATATTCACGAATTTGACAACATATATGCTGATCAGCATAACTTCTAAATAAAAATAAAGAGCTCCGTAAGGTTGTCATAATAAATGAGACTGATACTACCAAATTTTCATCTGCTTTACTCTTGAATAAAGCTCTTAACAATTAGGAAAATTAATAGTTCTCCAAATACATTGAAATATTAGAGTATTTGAAAGGCTTAAAGTCTATGGTTATGTGCTTAATAAAAATAATTTTTCTTTCACAATATTGCATTTCCAAATGTTCATGCCCAATGTCTAGATAGTTTAAAAATAGATATTTTGATACACTGAGATAATCTCTTTAGGAATCAAAAAATTATTATATTTTCTGTGCTCTCAAATAGTTTGCACTTCAGTATAAAAACCAAACATGACAAATGTTCTATTTATGTGAATATATGATTTGTGGACAAATTTGTCTACAATTATCAATAACTAGAAAGAGAGAAGGACAGAGAGACATACACACAGAAAAAGAGATAATAGAAGTACATACATTTACCTGTGGTTAGCTATATATGGATGGTGAGATTGTGGCTTTTTTGTGTTTATCTTTATCTTCTAGCTCTTTAAGAAATAATATGCATTATTTGTGTTGTTAAAAGAAAACCCTGATAAATTTGTCTCTATATTTCATTTCTGAAATATGGCTAAACCTATACTTACTAGGAATTTATAGTGATCTGAATAACCACTAGCAGTTTCAGGAACAATAATGAAATTCTTTTTAAAAATTAACATGAAAAATCATAAACCTATTCAATTATTTGAACCTAAAGAAATAGTCCAACAACAGCAAAAAGTTGTATATAGGAAGGTGTTCATTACAGCATTATTTATAACATTCCCAAATTAAGAGTTACTTCAAAATCCCAAAATTGAGGAGTGGTTTAGGAAAAAACTCTACACGTTGGCTTCTTTCTTTTTCTTCAGTCACACCAAATGGATTCCCAAGACAGCCTTAGGCCTGAAACATTCTTCCACTGTCTTTGCATAATCAGCTACTTTAATTCTTCAGGGCTCAGCTCAAATGGCTGCTCCTCAGAAGGTATGTCTCTTATCACCAAACCTAATTCCTCATCACTCTATTGTATCACCCTTTTAATTTCTTTTATATTATTTTTCATAATCTAAGCTTATCTTGTTATTACTTCTCATTGTCTATGTCTTTCCACTGGTGTATAACTATGAGAAAAGGCATTTGCTGAATGATCAGCACTGTAAATCTAGGGACTAAAATAGTATCTGGCACACACAGTCACGTGGCCCATCAATATATGTTTTTTTTAAGTTTTTTTTTTTAACATTTATTCATTCTTGAGAGACAGAGACAGAGTGTGAGTGGGGGAGGGGCGGAGACAGAGGGAGACACAGAATCTGAAGCAGGCTCCAGCCTCTGAGCTATCAGCACAGACTCTGACGCAGGGCTTAAACTCATGGACTGGGAGATCATGACCTGCGCTGACGCTGGAGGCTTAACCGATTGAGCCACCCAGGCGCCCCTGATCAATATATGGTTTTCTTTTTTAATTTTTTTAAAATTGTATTTGTTTTTGAGAGAGAGAGAGAGACAGAGCATGAGCAGGGGAGGAACAGAGAGAGGAGACACAGAATCTGAAGCAGGCTCCAGGCTCTGAGCTGTCAGCACAGAGCCCGATGCGGGTCTTGAAGCCACGAACTGCAAGATCATGACCTGACCTGAAGTCGGCACTCAACCGACTGAGCCTCTCAGGTGCCCCAATATATGTTTTTTTTTTAAAAAGAAGAATGAGAAATACCTGCACCTAAGTAAAATAAAAAATTTAATAGGGAATATACAGAAATGAAATAATTATCTTAACTTGATGAGATTCCAATTATTTAAAAGTGTATTGCATATATTTCCTATATTATTTTTACAATACCTCTTCTTTTTAATTAAAACTCTAAAAGTGTATGCTTAATGGTAATTGTTGGGGCCTTGGTTTACTATTATTAGACACCCAATTCAAATTGGGACTGGGAAAAAAAAAACCGTCTCGAGTTAATTTCAACATTTTCTGCTATAATCATTCCAAATTTTCAGAGATTAGAATAGTCCTGTTCTGGACTCTATTAAAATACCTAGCAAGTCAACTCCCCTGTGTCCTCATGGGGTATGATCATCACCGTTTAAAATTTATGGGGTTGCTTTTGTCCTTTCATCATCAGTCTACAAAGACTTCTTTTCAAAAAATACCCTCAAACTCCTCTTCTGAGTCACTGGTCACCCTTAAAACAAAATATCCAGGGGATTTCATATTCCTTGATTGTTCTCTGGGGAGATTCTATTCATGAGTAGATCATGAAGAGCTAACAGGTAGGAAACATTAAAACAAACATAAATAGCATGCAATTAGCAGAGAAGACAACTTGTTCCATAAGCAAAGTACTCTGACTCTTCCCATTAAAGAATTTGCTGCTATATCTATAATTTTACATGCACTTATTTGAATGTACTGCATCTTCCCAAAAGAAAGCTCTCTGGGAATATCCATGGTACTGATAACACTGAGCCTTTATATGTGCAACTCAAAGCACCTAGCTAGCAAATTATAGATTGGGTCAAAATTCCATAATTATTTTCTTCTCTAATTGAGGCCAAAATCAGGTTATCTCTGGTTGCCCCTGAATCAATTTAGTAAATATATTCTTGGTCTCATATTGATACTTTCAGAGAATACTCCCTTTTGGGACTCAACAGCTTCTTGGCTCAGAAGACATTTTCAGTCATGGTAATATTGACGAATATTTCTATAATCTATAATTTTCTTGAGAATTTATTTCTCTTAATAACCTATACAGGTTATTAGTGTTGAATGAATTTTACTAAGCAAACTGTGTTTTCTTAATTTTTGTCAGTATCTACTCAAACACACCATTTTCTGGATTTTTTTCATACACATTTGTTCTGATTCGAACATCTTGAAGTGTTAGTCATATTTTTTTTCTTGAAAAACAGCGTTTGTCAGCTGGATTTAGTTCATAAGTGATGGGAAAGACCTACTTTCAACATGAAGTATTTTAATCTAATGCAGTTCCAAATAATACAGCTCAAAAATTCTAGAATTCTAGTAAATATTTATGATAAAGCCTTTTAATTCTATGAAAGGAAATATGGGGGGCACAGGAGACAGTCTTACTGAACATGTTTATATTTTATCCAGTTTTGCAGCACTTCTTGCTAATTCTCAATTCACCAAGATGTATCTTAGAATGTGTAGCCATAAAGATACAGAACTATTTTCATCATTGAAACCTGAAATCATTCAAAAAATAAAACATAACTTGCTTTTTGTACAACCTATGGGATATTAAGAAGTTATTTAAAATTGATCCCTTGGTTTGCTGACATATAAGCACAGACTCACAGTTTTCCAAGGATACCACTTACAACTAATGATGCATTCAGTTATCCATCCGTTGCTCAACACAAGTTAAGCATTTATGACCAACCGGGAACAGTTCTAGGTTTCTAAGATACAATGGTATCCTCCCCTGCAGGAAGATTACATTTCTGGAGGAAGGTGATATATAAACGGAAACATTGCATATAGTAGGAAAGGAACGTATGAGGAAGATAAGTGCAATGAATTATAGGAATACATAGAGGGACATCTAACTTGGTCCTAGCCAATCAAGAAAATATTCCAGTTGGAAATGACATGTGAGCTGGAACTTTAGGATGAATAGGTCTGATCCAAGGAACAAAGGACTAAGTGAGTGTGTGGAGTATATGGAATATATGGAGAAGGAAGTTATCCCAAAACTAAAAATAATTCAATATGCGTGAGCATAAATTGGCTTGGGGTAGTGTGGGTATGTTTGTTGATAGGGTGGGGTTTGGAAATTGCAAGGCTGAGTCAGGAGTTGGGTAATAAAGTTCTTTTTATTCCGTGCCAGGCAATTTAGATGTCATTAAGTGGACAATAAGAAAGTGAAGTCTTAAGCCCTGGGGGGAGGGAGAGTGGGGAGGGAGAGTGGGGACAGAGGTGGGCAATACTGTCAGGTATGAGTTTTAGATCACTTTCCAGCTACAGAGGGGAGGCTAGATTGCAGGAAAACACGAGATATGTTAAAGCTAATAGGTACTTAACCCCACTAAGGTTAGTTCTGAGGTTACTTCTCTGTGCCCCTACACTTGTCTCTTGTCTGCTACATATGAGAGGCAGGAATATTTTCAGAGGATACACAACTCTGAGGAGCACCATTTCCCTTCCAGACCTGTCCTCTCACATACGCCAGCTGTGGCCACTGGTGCAAATAGGGCTTAAAGAGCCTAACATGTTCATCTGTCCAGCCTGTAACCATTTCTTTTGCTGAAGCTCCCGAAAAATAAGCATTAGTTTTTCTGTCTTTTGGAGAACAGAGACACCTTGGTTTTATTTATATCACAAGGCTACTGAGAGATAAAACTAAGATACATATGTAAAACACAGCTATGTAAAAAATAAAGGGTAGTAAAAAATGCAAGAGAGTATTGTTAGGGATTATACTTTTTGGAAATTAGATTGTGTGTGTGTGTGTGTGTGTGTGTGTGTGTGTGTAGTCCAAATCAAGATAAATACAATGTATAGGCCCGAAAACTTTTCTTTTCATAAAATAAAAGTATTTTGAGTCCCATTAGAAAGATAAATTTTTATAAATGCATTATGTTTTAGTGCCTCAAAATATCCTCTTAAGGTAGGAATTATTATTTCCAGTTCCATTCAGACTGGGTTTCAATATGCTGAACTGAGTTGTCCAGGGTGTCTTGGGGTAATACAGTTAATGGTAGAGGTGGGCTAGAATTAGTTCATTCCATTCACCACAACTGAATGTTACTCTGTGCGTGACCCTGTAAAACTATGGCAGAGACAAAGACAAATGAGGTGTGGACCTCTGCCAGTCATCATCTTGAGTTTCCTCCCATGGGAGTAGGATTTTTCCTCTGCTTTGCCCACAGTGGGCAGGGAAGTTCTAAACCCAGAACTGCACAAAGGGTCACTACATTCCTAGATAGCTAGAGATTCATTCCGTCCTGACTCACTCTACTGATTCACTGTTGATTCACTCTGTCCTAGCTCAATGAATCCTCAACATGCTATAGGACTCAGTATGGGGCTGACTATCCTACTTGGTAATCCCTGAAATCTATAGCTTCTTGAAAAAAAACACAAAAAAACATAAAATTAATTTCTGGAATTTTTATTATATGAGATAAAAGTTTGCAATTGAAATTTGCTAGGTGAGTCTTGGGTTGTTTATCACTGATCTAGACTCCAAACTCTGAGATAGAATGTAAATTTTATTTGCCTAGGATCTATTCTTCAAAAGCACACAAGCCCAGTTAAGGGTTCCTTCAAATATGTGTTGAGTAACATGCAATTTGGATATTTAAGTATGGGAAGTATTGCTTTACATATCCCTGAAGTAAAAAGCATATTATGGTCCCAAAGTGTTCCCAAGAAAGGCACTTATATGATGATAAAAGATATAACATCTTTAAAAAATTCATGCATACCATTTAAAAGTGATTGAGATACAGCTATCAATTATAAAACAGGCTAATTTGGGGGCAAAGTGGGTTTTGAAAAAAAGACATATCAATCAAAGATTGTCAAGATTTGTCTCTAGCCACAACTTAAAATTGACTTTATGAAATTAACCTACTCAGCAACAATTTAAATAGCATTTTGAATTCAGCAGCCTATGACAGTATATGTCAGTGGCTTTTTCCTGAGATTCTGATATAATAGATCAAAGGTAGTTTTCATCTAATAATCACTTAGGCTTCAGAGTCTATGAAATAAGTACCAAAAGAAAAAAAAAAAAAAAAAAAGAAAGAAACCCTCTCTGGGGTTTAAAACATAGAATGTCTTACACTATGAAGGACTAAAGTTAGCAAATCGCATTTTTACATCTTTTCTTTGTAGTGAGAACCAAAAATGACACAAAATCTACTCTGTGATAATAATATATTTCAGCTTTTCCATTATTCCCTGAAGATCCACATATCTGTCATTCTATTACCTTTTAGAATCTCTTCACCAAAGTAAAGCTAAGAAAAATGTATGTGTCCCACTTTCCACTTTATAATATTGCTCCTGTCAATCAGACCTAACCAGAGACCACAAGTAAGTTAACAGGAGTCTATGAAACAAATTGAGTCCTTCAGATAAGAATCAATTGGAAAAAAATTGTAAGACAAGAATGTCTTTAGGGTATTTATACACTTTTCTTATGAACCTCATTGGTAGGGTCTGAAGCCTGTAAAATTCTAGTTAGAATTGATCAAAGTAGCAATGTTTGCTTATAAAGTTATCTTCATGCTCAAGGCTGGCATGTGCTCTTATGCCAAATCTATTAGATTATTTTGATGTAACGCAATTTATACCATCTTAAAAATTGCTGTAAGTTGCAAGTTTTATTACCACTTAAGTAATGAGGAGAAGCACCTAAATTGTTGAGTTGGTTAGAGGTCTAAAGAGTAATATGCTAAGTCTAAACTGCCCTTGTAATTAACAAACCAAGTGGAACAAAAGGAAGTTAAGCTATCATATTAATTCAGATTTTTCACATTTTACAATTATAGGTAAGAGTCAGTGAAACTGATTTTCTTATCAGTAAGAATAGAGAAAAATAAGCAAAAACAAAAGCTGGATTTCTTACTGTTAAGTGCAGTAAAATTGATAAGCTTTAGGCAGAATTATCAAGGAAAAAAGAGAGAGTCATATATTCCCAATATCCAAACAGATCCTATAAATAATAAAAGATAATAAAGGGATATCATGAACAACTTTATGCTAATGCATTTCACAACTTAAAAGAAACAGACAAGTTCCTTGAAAGATGTAAACTATCAGAGCTTACTGAGGGAAAAATAGAAACTCTGAAGGGTCTTATATTTATTAAAGAAAAATAATCCATATTATACAATGGAGCATAAGACCTAAATGCAAGAACAAAGTCTATAAAACTGCCAGAAGAAAATACAAGAAAAAGTCTTTGTGACCTTTGGTTAGGCAAAAATTTCTTAGATAAGACATAAAAAGCACAAACTCTAAAAGAAAAAAAATAATGTTTCCCCAAATTAAGTATTTTCTAAAGACATTTTTGAGAAAATGGAAAGATTAGCTAGAAATTGGGAGAAAATGGTCACATATATAACTGACATGCTATGTGACCCAGCAATCTCACTCATACATATTTATTTAAAAGAAATGTAAATATATGGTGACACAAAAACCTGTATGTGAATGATTGTGACAGCTTTATTTATATTACCCTCAAACTCAGAACAACCCAAATGTTTATTAGCTGGCAAATGGATAAATCAATTGTGGTATATCCATACAATGTAATACTGCTCAGCCATAAAAAAGAATAAATTACTGATACATGCAGTGAAATAAATTAATTTTAATAGTATTAGTTTAAGTGAAAGAAGATAGACACAAAAAACATACACAGTAAATTCCATTTATGTAAAACTTTCAAAAAGGCAAAATTAAAACACACGTCATTGACACAGGAACTGGTTTGGAGAGAGACAGGATTGATAGTAGAGGGACAGCAGGCAAGTTTCTGAGTCGATGGAAATGTTCTACCTCTTCACAGGTGAGTACGTAGATGTATACCCGTGTCCAAATTCATCAAATTATACCCTTTATTTAAAATGTTGAATTTTATTTTATGTTAACTATGCCCCAAAAAAGTTGAATTTAAGAAGAATAAATGTGCTACCTAAAAGTTCCTGAGATTGTCTAAAATGAAATGTCAGGCTATTGAAATGTTGAGGTCTCCAAAAATATTGGAGACATCATAATGGGAAGACCATATAAATAAAAATGTGAGACAAAGGAAAATTACATGAATAGAAAAGTTCCAATTGGAAAATTAAACACGTGGAAATTTTGGCAGTAGGACAATTAAAAAATAGTGAGAGAGGGGCGCCTGGGTGGCTCAGTTGATTAAGCATTTGACTTTGACTCAGGTCATGATCTCACAGCTCATGAGTTCAAGCCCCAGTCTGGCTCTGTGCTGACAGCTCAGACGCTGGAGCCTGCTTCAAATTCTGTGTTTCTCTCTCTGCCCCTCCCCCACTCATGCTCTGTCTGCCTGTCTGTCTGTCTGTCTCTCTCTCTCAAGAATAAATAAAAATTAAAAAAAAAACTTTTTTAAATAGTGAGAGAGAAGGGATAGAAAGATTGAACAGTAGAAATGGGGAAAACAAAGGGTGAGAATATGAGGGAGAATATGATAATGCTGAGAACAAAGGGATCTCAGCATTATCACATAGTGAGGTTTGCAAAGCTGCTTCTAAAGCTGTTTTCTTGCATATTGATTATGCAAGATTCCAGAGGCAGGGTATTGATTCCTTGATGTGCACAGTTCTTGAGCTTTCCTGAAACAGCAGGATGCACTTAAGAGAACACTTCTTTCCACCAGTGCCAGAAGGGGACAAAGCATTATAAAACAGTGCTTAGTACTTTTACAGTTGAGTGAGTTTGGGGGTTGTTTCAGAATTAAAGGCAGGAAATGCTCACTGAAAGACAAGCTTCAAATTCCACCTGCCCGTGTTGAAGGATTGGAGGAGTGAAATGCTTCGCTGAAGAGAAAAAAATGTTCAGAAATGGAAATAAGCCATTCCAAGATAGAATGTGGTGAAGGAAATGGTACAATGGAAGACATCAAAGAGACAGAATATTTTGTAAAACAATTTCAAAGGAGGTCTATATTTCCAAAATAAAAATAATTGGTTTTTAGGATGAGCTCATCAAAAAGATCTTTAACTAGCTTCTGGAAATAGAAACCTCAAGATGAAACAGAGAAGTCATGAAGAATGTATCATTCTGGGAGAGATAGTGTGAACTCTCAGGGCAGAGGTGAGAGAACCTGGACAAGAGATGTGTGTGGGTAGGACTGGAGGGTAGGAATGTTTGGGGTGGGGAAGGGAGAGGGACAATAACATTTAATCTCCTAATGACCACAGTAAAAGATTTTTGAAACTATTTGTCACAAATTATAGGTGGTAGTTTGAAGTGGAGGAGGGGGATGGAAGACAGTCTGGTGACTATAGCTGTAAAGAAAGACCCCATCTGTTCAAATTCTTTACTATGGCACATAAACTTCATGATCTGCCCTGCCCACTGTTCACAGCTCTTCTGTTTCTTCCTACCCCTATGCATTTTGTTTATATCTTCCCATAAGCTATTTTGCCCGTTGCCTTGAATACATTTCTTTCTCAAATGTCACCTTTTTGGAAAAATTTTTCCAGATGTAGTCTCACTCAAAACCGAGTTATTTTGCATTCCTGTAACTTGTCCAATAAATATCATAATATAATAAACATCACCTCTATTGTGCATGTATTATGTTCTGAAACTATAGCTGTTGTATTATACATGTTATGCCTAATCCTTATAAAAACCAATAAAGTAGGTACAATAATCTTTAAAGATAAGCAATCTGGGGGACAGGGAGCTTTTATAAAGTGCCTGAGGTCACACACCTGGTAACTGTTGAGATTTGAGCCCAGATCTATTGGGCTCTAGAGAACATTCTTTTCATTTTCACTCGGCTACCTTTTGCACTAGTCTTACATAGTGTAATTATTTTTTACATGTCTATATGCCTTACCAGACTGTGAGTTCTTCCAGACTGGAATATGACTACTCATCTTTGTCTCTCCAACACCAAATACAGACAGTGCCTACTCAGTGTTTAATATATGTTCAATAATACATAAATGAAAGAATGAATGAATATGTGAATGAATAACTGAGAATTTCCATGGTGAACATAAAAAGAAAGCAGAAGATGTCAGTCATGTAATTTAAACATGTAATGAAATGAAACCTTAAAAACCAAATTCAGTGTTTAACTTTCCAAAAATTAATTTTAAAATGGAACACACAAGTGCATTATTTATCAAAATTCAAGACAATCTAAACAACTTTTTATAAATATATGCTGCCCGTTTGACTTTTCTGAGACTTTGGCAGAAAATTTCTCCTGCCATGTCTGTGCCTATGTTTGAACTTTACTGTAAATGTGTCATTGATTCTGAAGAAGATTGCTTGGCATATTGATATGATATTTCCACCTTATGAAAATTCCCATCACTTACATAGCTCCAAATGACAGGAAAAAAGAAGAGAATCACTGGGGCAATAAATCAACAATTTGGGAAAATATATCAACATGATTTACCACATGAACTAGCATAATTCTTCTATGTGGATAGAGGCTAGGCTTTTTCAAATGAACAGCAAACAGTAGCATGTGATTGGTTGTATTATTGTTTACAATATCTACCTCCTCTCTCCCTATTTTCCCTCTTTCAACCCATTGCTATCCTCTTTGTAGTTATTATATATTTTCTTGCCTTTTTGACATCAGGTTTAGCCATTAGACTTGCTCTGGCGAGTGGCCTGTTGCAATATACAGATGTTTGCCACATTTGAGCAGAAGTAGAAGCAGATGTCACTTGTCTCCACCAGCTTTCTTGCTTTTCTTTCACTGCTATGAAAATGCATGTCCCATAAAGGGACTGAAATAAGAAAACACATGGAGCTGAGCCAAGTAGAGCCAAACAAAGCCACAGCAGCTGCAGGTGACCCACAAATGCTGACATGTAACTTAAGCAGGGAATACATGTTTTTGTGAACCTCTGAGATTCGGGGGATGTTTGTTACAGCAACAAAGCTAACTAATAGATAAGAATTTAATGGAAACAAAAGAACAGTGTCATACTGGTTACAAAAGTGTGAAGAATAACCTTCTCCCCAGGGCTGCATAGAATTTTACCCTTGGGTCCCAAAGGAGGACTGAATGTACCCAAAGTCTCAATAAAATCACTCAGCCCTTATATTAGGACTTTATGCCAATTCATAGGGACACTGGCTTTCAGCTCCTTTATTGTTCTTAAATGACAAAGCTGAAAAATCAAAACCAAACAAATAACAATAAACCTCCTTCTTCACCACTTGCCAGAAAATACCAAAGCATATCAATTTATGAAAGTAGAAAATAGAAGTGGTCACCAGCCCACTAGTCCTACAAATAGCCAAATTCTGAAACCCATCCAGATATAAGCTAGGACACCCTGCTCTATCCCCCTGCCCTTTTTTTTTTATAGATGAAGAAACTGAATCTCAGAGTAATTACCATGGTAAGTTTCCAAGGTCATTTTTATGGGCTGAATTGTGTTCCCCTGAAATTCATCTGTTGTAGCCTTAACCTCTGATACCTCAGAGTGTGATTGTGTAGAGATAGGGTGTTTAAAGAGATGTTTATGTTGAAGTGAGGCTGTTAGGAAAGGCCCTAATCCAATCTGACTGGTATCCTTTAAGAAAAGAGAATTTAGACACACAAAGAGATACCCTGGAAAAACCAGATGAAGACACAGAAAGAAGGCAACCATCTGCAAGCCAAGGAGAGAAGCCTCAGAAGAAATCAAAGCCACAGACTGACACATTATTCTTGGACATCTAGCTTCAAAAACTGTGAGAAAATAAGTATCTGTTGTTTTAGCCACTCAGTCTGTAGTATTTTGTTATGCCAGCCCTAGTAAATTAATATAATCACAGAGTTAATAAGAAGCTGAGGTACATTTCAAATTTGATCTGCAAAACTCCAAAGCTTTGCTCCTTCCACACTCGTAATTTCCTGCCTTTTCCTAACCAACATTAATTTATTACTTGTATATGTCTATAGACAGATAGGAGTCAACTAATAATAATAGGTAAATCACCCCTAATTGAGCTTTTACTACATGTTACTATCTGAAGAGCTTTGCATGCAAACAGGCTGGATCATGCTCATAGAAGCAAGTAATCCATATAAGAGAGGCCAATTGTCTTTCCAAGTCCTACTCACCAACCCAGACTCAGTTAAACTCCACTTCCTTTTGGAAAGATTCATACTGTACTCTCATGTAGATATCCCTTTTATGAAGTCTTTTGTTAACTTCTGTGATGATTCTTATCAAATTTTTAAATTGCTATTTGTCCCCACACTGGATACTAATTTCTTAGGTATCAAAGACTATTTTCATTTCTTTATTCTCACTACTTTGCATAGTATTTGGCACATCCCAAGCACTATTTTTCATTTTTCTTGAACTGAGGTTTTATGTCCGTTTATGACCATTTCTTACCAAAAAAAAAACCTGACCTGATAGAAGATCTAACCGACTTCAAATAATTCTTTATGACATGTATCTTCTTAAAATAAGCAAAAATCTTTTCTTTCCTTGGAAGAAACAGGTCTGCCTCGTGGGTCCCAAATTTTTTTGAGCAATTTGGGGGAAAGATTTTGCAGAATACAAAACATTATAAGTCAGATAACAATGACCTTATTTTTATACATCTTTGCTGCCTGTGTGGATTTTCCTTATACTATTTTTAAAATTTTTGTTTTAAGACATACCATCAATACTCTAGTTGGGAAACAAGGAATGGTAATGGTAGATTTTTAAAAATTTTTTCAAGGGCCAAGGTAGCTTAACATATAGAATCCTATGACAAAAATTTGATGAATGAATGATCAGAGATAAATAGCAGATATCCCTTGCTTCTCCTTAGGCACCATAATCCCCTCTAGCCATCACTTCATTTCTTTGCTTTTCTTTGCATATCTTTTTAAGTAAATTATCACCTTCACTGTCCCCACCTAACTACCTCCAATTTAGTGTTTTCTCCACTCCAGATAGACTTCCAATCTTACTATGGCACTAGCAGCTTTCATCCAGGTCACCAATAACTCCATGTCACCCAATCCTTGCCCAATCCAATTAATAACTCTTATCTTTTTCAACTTTCAATGACTTTTCACACAGTTTACCAATCTGCCTTTCTTGGGACACCTCCTCTCATAGGCTTCCATAATAGCCTTGTCTCTTCTGCTTGCAGGTAATAGGAACATAACTCAAACCAACCTGTTTAAACACAGAAGGAATTTATTGGCTCCTTTATCCAAGAAGTTAAAGGAATAATTCTAGTTTAAGACACCATTGGATCCAGAAGTTCAAACAATATTATCAGAAATTTGTTTATTTTCCTCTACCTCTCACCTTATATTTCGTCTGTTATCTTGTTTGTTAGGCAGTTTCACCTCACATGGCAACAAAAGAAGGCTATTGGCAGTTATACACTTGTGTCAATCATCCTTCTCTTTACTGGTCTTAATTTGGATGGCAGGGGGACACATGCTTCTTTCCTGGGAGTGTTAATGCAAGTTATGGGAAAACTTCAACTGAGCAAGCCTAGTGCCATTTCCAACCTAAAATTAATGAGGATGGTCAGGTGTGTTAGGAGAGAATTAGCCCCACTGAGCTGAACTGACTGAGAGGCAGGGGAAAATAGTCAATCTAGAAAACACACACATTCAAATGCACACACACACACACACACACACACACACACACACACACGCAGTTCCATAGCTTCTATAACAATGATTTTTTTTTATTTTTCTCTTTCTTATTTTACTCTTTCTCTTATTTTTCTTCTTATGTTTCTACCTGTTCTTTCTCAATCTCCTTTGTTGGCTTTACCTCCAGTGTTCAACTCTGAGCTTTGTTGTGAGTGTTTTTTTTTCCCTCTACTCATCCCCTCTTCCTAGCTGTTGATTAAAATTCTTCTAGATCTGAAATTTAAACTTACTTGTGAAGTTGATGACTCCTCAAATTTATGTCTCCAGAAGCAATCTCTTCTCTGGGTAACAAATACAGGCTTCTAACTGCTTACTTGAAATTTCCACATATATATCTATATGCATCTCAAAATGTATTTAAACCTCTTATAAAACCTATTATTTTCTCCAGTCTTCAACATCTCATTAAATGCCACCAGCATCCACCAGCTGTTCAGTCTAAAAATGTAGGAAACACCCATGTCTTCTATCTTTCCATCAATTCCCATATTGAATTCATCAGGAAATCACACCATATATAGATCTAAAATGCATTAAGATCCATTCATCTCTAAGCCAACTTTATTTCTCACTTAGACAATAGCAATAGCCTACTAAATTAAACTTTCTTCTTGCTTCTAACTCTTCTCTATAAGCCAGTTTTCTACTGAGCAATTTGAGTGAACTTCTTGGCATCTCTTACCTCATCTCATTAAACTTTCTATCTCCTTCGCTATACTAGAGCCATGCTGGCCTCCTTTCTGTTCTTCCAGTAGGCTAAGCCATTTTCTGCTTCAAAATTTTTGCATTTTCTCTTTCCCCTGGCTGGAATGCTCTTTCCCTAGCTCTTTGATTTTTTCAGATCTTAGCTTAAATAGCCTCTCTATAGAGGGACCTCCTTTTAACACTTTGTCTAAATTTATTTTATTAATTCTCTAAATTCATCACTTGCTGGAAAGATTGTAAGCTCTATGAACATATGGACCCTTGCCTATTTATGTGTATCCCTAAATTGCCAGAACCTAGGACACTGCTTAGGCACTCAAAATCTATTTGAATAAAGATCTCCATCTATTTCATTCATGGAATTTAGTACAGTTCCTTTCTTGCTAACTTTTTGTTGCTGTTGTTGTTCAATGACTGTCTTCTCCACTAGAATGTAATCTTCATCAAGAGATGGTAACCTTGCTATATCTCTAGTACTTAGTATGTAGCAGACACTAACTGAATCAATATTTACTAGTGATTGTTTCTTGAACTTAAGCAGAGACCGTCATTAATAAAGCATTCATCTTGACTCTCCCACCTGAAAAGTAGAAATTATACTAATTATTATTTGAAAGGAATACCTATGTCTTGGCCAATATTTGCCATTTTGAAATAGTGATTAGAAGTGTTAATCATAAATACAAAATTGTTAGGTACAAATTCTTTAACCACATTCTAGCTTTCTTAGTCTCTACACTCCTACGGACTCCCTATATATTCCAAAAATACCAATATGTCATTATTCCTCTATTCTCTCACCCCTCAATGCCATTTTGCATTTTGTTCTTTCCATTCCTGTAGTGTCATTCCTCTCCTTTCTTTACCTAATGAATTCCTATTTACCTTAAACATAAATGTTCATTCTGTGGAAACCCTCCCCCAATTTTTTGCTCTTCCTTTCCCTGCTTTCACATATTTTTACATATTCTTATGATAAAACTTATTACATTGTATTTATGTATATGTATATATATATGAATATGTATGTATCTGTGTGTATGTATCTTGTCCTTTCATTTCTGTTATCTTTCTCACCTCTGGGAACATCAGTAACTACTGTGTCACTGGCATGTAGTTGGTACCAACAGATGTTGGTGAAACAGAATTAATATGGCTGTCAAATCTTATCCAAAATGGGCCAGTGATATTTATTGTAATCAACCAATGGAAAAGGCAAAAATAGCATCAGTTTATATTTTATGTCATTTCTAATTTTACATCCAAACACTTCCACAGCAGTTCCTTCATTTTAACCTCATAACATCTATAATAATAAATCATTACCATATTATAATGAAGCAAAGACAGATTAAGTCATTGATCTATGGTCAACAGCTAATAATTGGCAGCTATATAACATAGCAGATCTATGGTCAACAGCTAATAAAAAAAAAGAAAAAGACTTTTTGGGGCGCCTGGGTGGCGCAGTCGGTTAAGCGTCCGACTTCAGCCAGGTCATGATCTCGCGGACCGTGAGTTCGAGCCCCGCGTCGGGCTCTGGGCTGATGGCTCAGAGCCTGGAGCCTGTTTCCGATTCTGTGTCTCCCTCTCTCTCTGCCCCTCCCCTGTTCATGCTCTGTCTCTCTCTGTCCCAAAAATAAATAAACGAAAAAAAAAAAAAGACTTTTGTCTCCTGACTTTGAGCTACATACTCTTCCAACTGCATTAAGTATTCATTTTCAACCTTGGTTCAAGACAAAATTGTTAGCACTTGTACTGATATTACAGTGTTCTAAAAATGACAACTGGTTACCAAACAGGAAAAGTAATACTAATTTTGAATAGTAACCAAAGAAACAAACAGAATTTTTTCCTATTAAATTAGCATCAAAGTAATACTTTTGTGAAGGGGATGTGGTAAAGTATTTTTTTTTTACTAGTAGTAATAAAAATTGATTTAAAAATATCCCTTGGAAAGGAATTGACTGTATTCTATAAGAACCTTAAACCATTTAAATGCCCCCATAAACCCACTTCTTGGAATATATATAATGAAAATAATAGGAGACGTAGTTTTATGTACTAATTTTACTGTAGATAATATAGCGTCGTTTATAATGGTAGTAAAAATTGAAACAACCTAAGTATACAACGAGGAAAGACTAAGTTATTTGAGTGTGAGGAAATCTTATGATGGCAATAATTACATTTACAGATCAATTTTAATTACAGGAAAAATTCTTATAATATTAATTTTAATATGAATAAGATATGTGCTTATAGTCTCGTACCTGTAGAAATACTCATAGAAATAAAATTTAAAATAGATTAAAAATGCAAGTAGTATTTTTTATTGTTGGGAAAAAGGGGATTTTAAATTACTTATTTGTATAATGGAGAAAGCAAAGTAAAAAACAGTTTTAACCTTTTTCAATATGTCATAAGTTCTAAAATACCACAGCTGCATACCCACTACAGCTGACAAGAAGGTTTGATAATAAAGAAAATTTTAACCTCCCTATTGTCTAAGAAATTTGATTGGTCGTTGAAACGTGGTCATTTCCATGGGAGAAAAAAGGGTCAGATTATGGAACTAGGAGGGAAAGTCAGGATTGTTACTGAGACATAAGGAGGCATGAGACCGTGGAAAAACAGATAAGAAAGAGACTTTCAAGCTGTAGAGTAAAACAAGCACCCATCTCCCCAAGAACATCAGATAATATTCAGAACAAAATTGTCCACCTGAATTATATAGAGTCCTGTGCCTTTTCTCTTATCACATTTATGCCTTCTCCAATTTTTATTGGCGTTCATATTAAACCTCCTAAATTTTCTATCTAGTGGCCAAGTAATGTGATCTTTGTAACTTCTCAGTGCCGAAAATGGTTAGTGCTTATCACACACTAAGCTCTTGAGAGTTTATGGAATTGAATTAGGTAAGCACTCCAATAAGGTTTTCCAAGCAAGGGAGACTGATGATGACAGCAGATTTTTTAGGAAGGTGGATGTGGTAGCGATGCATAAAACAACTCAAGTTCTGAGAGAGTGAATTTAGGAAATGTAGATGAATCATGGCTATAGTATTTTTGGTACAGAGGGTCCTTTTAGGATGGGGTAGAGGAATGAACTAAAGCAAAAATGATAACCAACAAATTTAGCAACCTGTGCAGCAGGGCTACGGACCAGCCAGAAGAGAAGCTGGCTGAGTGAGGGTTGTGGGGGGGTCCTTAAAACAGGCTCGGGTATAAATCTGAAGCTGCTGGATCATGCAAGGTTGTGGGGGGGGGGGGGGCAAGAGAAAGGATAGGTGATGAGGTGGTGGTGAGTACTTAGAGAATTCAGGGCAGGGGTAGAAGAAAATATGTCAACATTTCAAACTCAGTATAGCCATTCAAGTGCACACCACTTGATGTGTGCCTTGGATAGAAAGGAAGATTGCAAGGAGCATTTGGGAAAAGTGAGTTAAAAGGACTTAGAAAACAATGATGCGAAAGAGAGAAATATTAAAGAAGTTTCTAGCATATATTGGGGAGAATATTTTCCTCTTAACAAAAAAGAGGAACGGAACTAGTTTTTATCGTTAAAATGGGATGGTTCTAGAAGTGTTTAAGTTTGAAATGATAGTAGGATATCTAAGTGGGACTAATCAAAGGAGGAGATATATGACTTAAAGGGAGAACTAGCATTTGAACATACTAAAATGGAGAATTACTGGGGTGCCTGGGTGGCTCAGTTAGTTAAGCGTCCAACTTTAGCTCAGGTCATGATGTCATACTCCGTGAGTTCGAGCCCCGCGTCAGGCTCTGTGCTGACAGCTCAGAGCCTGGAGCCTGCTTCAGATTCTGTGTCTTCCTCTCTCTCTGCCCCTCCCCTGCTCATGCACTCTCTCTGTCTCAAAAATAAATAAAAACATTTAAAAAATTTTTTTTAAATAAAATAAAATAAAATGGAGAATTACTTCCACACAGAGGTGCTAAGTCGGGAAGCTGAGGGAGGGGAACCCACTGGGGTCTGCAGAAAAAGGGAAGAAGAGATCTTAGCAGATAGCAACTCTGCTCAGGTTAGGGGCATTTGAAGAGTTGTTTTCTTCTGTATTTCTGACGTTTCCATATTTTCGTAATAATCATGGCATTCCTTTTATAAATAGGGGAAATATTTACTTTTAAATCTGATTTTATTTTCACCATAAAAATTATCTAGAGCAGTATAACTCAAAGTGTGATCTAAATCACAGAGTTAGCTAATTCAAATTATTATTATTATTATTATTATTTTGGTTTCAGGCTTAATGAATCAAGATCTCAGTGGATGGCACCCAGGAATCTGAATTTTCAACAAACTTCCTAGGGGATTTTTATGCACACTGAAGAACCAATGACCCAGAGCACAGCCAAACAGCACCTAGGTACGTTTCCTTATCTCTCTTGGCACTGATGCTAATCAGTCTGCATTGCTCCCATCTGGAGCTTGGGGCCTGGCTCAGCTTCACTGAGCACAGAGATTTCTTGAGCTCCCAAATTCTTTTTAGAATGTCTACCATGTTCCTGCCTGAGAGAGATTACTCAGTAAACCATCTTGGTTAATGTGTTCCAGGTAGACTTAGATAAATCAATTGGCCCATTAAAATCTTTTGCCCTCTTTAAGGGATAGAATTTTAAGTTATTCTCTCCTTTTTTAATGTTTATTTTTGAGAGAGAGAGAGGGAGAGAGAGAGGGAGACAGAATCCAAAGCAGGCTCCTGGCTCTGAGCTGTCAGCACAGAGCCCCACACAAGGCTTGAACCCACAAACGATAGGATCATGACCTGAGTCCAAGTCGGATGCTTAACCGACTGAGCCACACAGGCGCCCCTTGACTTTTAAGTTATTCTCTTGACCTGTTATCCTGGTCTTAAGTCTCATGTTGGTACAAACTGAATCCTCTAATCTTTGAATTTCTCTATTAATAATGGTTAAAAGAAATGCCAAAACAAACCCGGCATACCGAAACATGCTCATCGCAAATAATGAGATGACCTTGCAGTGAATCAGGTCTGCCTGCCTTTGAATAAAATAATGAACAATCAGTGTTTAGTGATTTCATTTATACACACACACAACACACACACTGCATATAGCCCTTGTCCAGGACCTATTATCCTTCATCCTAACCTAGAGGGGAAAAAATGTAAAAGATAATAAGAACTTTTCTTTCTAACACAATTATGATAAATCATTAAAAGCAATGTAATTCTTGCTTGGAAAAAAACAAGATTTAAATTCAAATTTTTGAGAGGGTCATTCATTAAAATGTGTAAAATCACTCTTACTGGGAAAAAGCATTTTAAACAGCTCAGGTTTCCTTTTTTCTCCATCCAAATGTAGATATTCTCTTGAAGATTAAAACACTTTGAAATTGTATAGTTGGGAACTAAAGAGCAGTATTGAAATCACACATTGAGCTATGCTTGCAAATAGCTGTAAGGGTTATTTCCTCACATCAGTGCCCTCCAGCAAGATCAGAGACAAGGTTATATATTCCCAAATGGAACCAGTTAGCTGTGGTATCCAGCGTGTGGTACTAATGAAGCTGAGGTCAGGGTTCAGTTCCAAAACAAGCTGGTTAGCGTGACAAGAGCGATGGCCTCCCCAACCTGGCTGTGCAAAGCATTAGTCACCTAGGGATTTTTTTTTTTAATTTTTGTTTGTATTATAAGTTTCTGGGCCTTATTCCAGACCAACCAAATCACAATTTCTGGGAGCGGGGCAAGGAACCTATACTTTTAAAGAAATATCCGTGTAATCCTTATACAGTCAGGATTTTGAAATTGATAAGCCCAGAAGAGCCAGCCTGAGCAAGAAATAACCCAGTATGACTACTTGGTGTTCTTTGAAACACAAAGCTGCGAATTCTAAAACTCAGTATCAATTGGGAACCCTCAGAATTTCCAGAAAGGGTTTCCTTCTGCTCCCATGGGTTGGATTTCTCTGGCGAAGCCATGAAGACATGAAAACTTCAAGTCTTTTTGTTTTTTACATTTATTTATTTTTGATAGAGAGAGATAGAGCACAAGTGGGGAAGGGGCAGAGAGAGAAGGAGACACAGAATCCAAAGCAGGCTCCAGGCTCCCAGCTGTCAGCACAGAGGCTGACGTGGGGCTCAAACTCATGAACTGCAAGATCATGACTTGAGCCTACATCAACCAACTGAGCCACCCAGGTGCCCCTGAAAATTTCAAGTCTTAATGACAAAGAGCAGTCCTGGCATCTTAAAAAATAGCTCTTCTACATGCTTCTTTTCATGTACATTTCACTGAGTTTTTAAATGCTGACTGACAAAACTCCCCTTTCCTCATACAACCTAAGACACATGAAAGAGACCTCCCTCCCACCCCACCACCCCTCCCCATTCTGGGAAACGGACACTGACTGCAAATTCAATTCTCTAAGATACCCTGCTCCGAGAGCACTGATCATTTCCCCTGAACTTTCCCAGATATGCTTCTGAAGGAATGAGAAAGAAAGATATCTCTTCTGGAGAATGCGGAAGGTTTTTCATGGCTGGGGTACTTCCAAAACACAAAAATCAGTTCCTGGCTAAGACCAGAACAAACCGGGGTGGTATTGAAGGTTTGTGAAACCAAATGGAATGATAGATCTATGTCTCTGTAGAGAAGTTGTGTTAGAACAGAGAGGAGAGGCTCAGTATGTACACAGTAGGGCAACAGCAGGTGGGCAAAATTAAAAGCCAGAAAATCTGGTAAATGGAGTAGAAAACAAAACACCAGCAAAATAAAAGAATTTGTCACTTTCTGGCCAGCTGTGCTAAGGAAAAGTATATATATTATAACTATATTTGTTATATATTTTAAGTCAAATGGATAACAAAAAGCTTTCAGACTTATACATAAACGAATTGAGATGAAGAAATGCAGTTTATCTTAAGGCATAAAATAAAATTCAACTCTTTTTTTTATGGTTTTAAGGCAACTTTTTTTTTTCAGTTTAGATTTGGAAAAGCTCGGTTTTAAAAGGTTCCTCCCTGGGGCACCTGGGTGGCGCAGTCGGTTAAGCGTCTGACTTCAGCCAGGTCACGATCTCGCGGTCCGTGAGTTCGAGCCCCGCGTCGGGCTCTGGGCTGATGGCTCAGAGCCTGGAGCCTGTTTCTGATTCTGTGTCTCCCTCTCTCTCTGCCCCTCCCCCGTTCATGCTCTGTCTCTCTCTGTCCCCAAAATAAATAAACGTTGAAAAAAATAAAAAAAATAAAAGGTTCCTCCTGCCTCTGAAGCTGGTATTAACCTCCTTTCTGTGAGAAATTGGATGTGTAAACTCCTCACCAGCAAAACCTTCAGACCTAACCCAACTGGCTCAGCAAATACTTTCTTAGATGCAAATAACACTACCCATTTCCACTGTCATCTAGCATGCTAAATCCAAAGCCAATGAGATCTGCCTTTGCAAATTTGGCAACTGCAATCGACATTTATCCACCATCCCGTCTGTTACATATTTCGATACTTTAATTGGGGGACTGGGGGAGAGCTGGCACACAGCATTACACACTTCTAAAGTCACCAGGCACCTAGCTCAAGAATCAATACTTATTTTTTTAATTAAAAAAAAATTTAAGTGTATTTATTTACTTTGGGCACAAGAGAGAGAGTGCTGGGCAAGTGGGGGAGGAGCAGAGAGAATCCCAAGCGGGCTTCACCCAGCACAGAGCCTGACACCGGGCTTGAATCCGTGAGATCTCATGAACTATGAGAACCATGAGATCACAACGCCAGCTGAAATCAAGACTCCGTCATCTGACTGAGCCTCTTAGGCACCCCAAGGGTCAATATTTTTAATTCAATGTCCTTCTCTAAAGAATCTTAACATTAAAGGAGCCCCCACTCTGTTATTAGAGCAAAATGGTGCATAAAATCATCTCTTTCCGGAATTCAGCAGGGTCCTTGACATGTCAGGCTACAAAAAGAGAAGCTTGGTTACTGTCATTTCGAGACAGCCAAATGGTTTCACAAAAAAGGAGGAAGCTGTGGGTAGATGAAAGTCCTGCCTATACGGTGGATGTTACTGCAGTGCCTTGTGGTTATATGATGTGTGCCCGAAGGATAAAGAATTTGGGTGTGAAGCGGTGGGGCAAGAGTTGCAAATTAAATAAGCCATGCTTTGGAGGTTGTTTCCTTTAGTGTGCTGCAGGAACATGCCCATGGCTCCAGGGAACTGTGTGACTAAGTCCAAACAAAGCACTCATGCCTCATGTTAAATGTAGCAGAGGAGAGGTTATTAAATATTTCATGGCAATTAATTACCTGAGATAGGCCTTTTTTTCACAGCTTTGGTTTCAGGTATGTGGGAAAGTTGAAAATATTTAATTGCACCTAATTTGTTGCCGTAGTTTAGTCATCCACCTAAGCATTGTACTGAAGTCTGTAATCTGTGTGGAGAATTTGTAAGGGGGCTTCATTTTAACACCTCCAAAGGACGGGATTTTTTCTTTTTTTTTTTACTTTTGTGCAATAATCATACTTGATCTTTGATCTGTCCTTGAAATTAAGACAATTATGAAAACCTGCCAAACATGTAATGGGTTAAGTACAATTTGGAAAGAAAATCCTTCCTACTGCTTCTGCAGTCTTCTCTTAATTAGATCCAGCCATTTTCCTCACGTCCACCAGCTTGGCCCAGCTCCTGAGAGAAATTCTTTCCCAGAAAGAAGCTAAAAGAGAGATAAAGGGGAGACATCCCTTCGCATCTGGCCTTTTTGGATATATTCTGCTGGCCACTCTTTTATCATCAATCACCAAAGATCTGATTACTCCTCCAAATATTGTTGGCTTACTGTTTGCTAGACCTCTTAGTTAACCAGTGCTTTCAAGCAATTTCACCTGCTGGCTTCAAGACAGTCTTCTCTTCAGACACTCTCTACCTTTCTTCATAGCACTTGGCAATATCTAAAATCATATTATTTATTTATTTGATGACAACTATTTTTCATTCATCTTCTTTCATTAGAAACCCCACGAGAGAACAGAATAGAGCCTGTTCACTGTTAAATGTCCATGGCTATTCCAGGATCTAACACAGAGTTTGTGCTCAATAAGTATTGGATGGATGGATGGAAGGATGGATGGATGGATGGATGGGAAGCTGACTTTTTCTAGGTTCTATTCTGGACTGGTCCATATCCCTGATCAACCCTGATAGCATATACCCTTCATAGAATTCAGACTATATGGTATTTTTTAGGCACTTGCCAAAGTCTTTGTATATATAGTGCACACAAAAACAGAGAGAGAGAGAGAGAGAGAGAGAAGGAGCGAGAGAAAGAGAGAGACTTAAAGAATTTAAAATCTGCTAAGAAAGCCCAAGATGAAAGTAATATGAGAATAACATCTGAATGACAGTTGACCAGAAAAAGGCATCAATATGACAGTGGATGAGACTGGCTCAAGACCATGAGTTTTGGGAGAGGAGACTAAGCATCAGAGCTGACCCTCACGCCTTTGCCTTAGAGGCAACGGATAGAAAATAAGTCATTGATTT
This sequence comes from Leopardus geoffroyi, assembly GCF_018350155.1. Taxonomy (NCBI): domain Eukaryota; kingdom Metazoa; phylum Chordata; class Mammalia; order Carnivora; family Felidae; genus Leopardus; species Leopardus geoffroyi. The sequence continues at coordinate 111,702,697 of NC_059341.1, forward strand.
CCCAATCAAACTGAATCAATATCTTTCATTCAGTGGTACATCCAGGCCAAGCATAAATAAGAGCAACAGTAAGCATTTTAAGCCAAAAGTTTTAGCTAGATAGAAGCAAATATGGAAAGATGATGAAGGGCTCTTTCAGCCAGCATAAGATTTCACTTAATCTTCATAAGAAAACTATCAACAAAACGAGGCCCAATTTTATAGGGAACTAAAGCTCAGATGGGCTTATTAACCTGTTCCAGGTCACACAGTAATAAAAATGAGATTCAAACTCAGATAAGTGCTCTTTTTTACTATACCAGGAAAGGAAAATGAGTATCATTTTTCCTTTCATTCTGGCTGATTGGTAGCAACAGCTTTAAGGCCAGTGTTGAGAAGCACTCTGAGATTACAGCAGGATCTGTGGCAACAGCTGGTGAGGTCGGCCATGTCTGTTATGAGAATGGCAGCAAGGACTGGCAGCACCCATGCACTTAGCCATTATTGCACATGTTGCTTCATCGTAAGACCTTCCAGACAGGGTTTCTAAGGTGTTTGGTAATTTAGGGGAGAAATTTACTATAGGAAGAATAACAAATAGGCTTGGTATAGGCAATAAGCCTGATGAGGTATTTCTTTCATTTAAATAGACAAATTCATGCTTTATGGGGCAAGTAGTGAGAAACTCTGGCTGGGTATAAAATGAAGTACTTATTTTAAGTTTCTTTCATTTTTATGAATTATAATGGAGTACATACAAGTACAACAACTAAAACGTTACAAAGATCTATAAAGAGTTTAAATAATCTCCCTCCACTCCACCAATCTCTCCCATTCCTACTTTGACAAACTGGTGCATTTCCTTCCCCACACACACAACCAGCATGTAAGTCAGACAAAAAATATCTGTAGCCTTTATTCTTAATACTTTTCAACCTCAGGGCTGTTCCAAGCTCTTCTGATTTTAATGTGTTATGCATACTGAGCCAAATTTGTCATCTCACATTCTTAATCAGAAGCTGTGTGTTGCACTACCCTGTCTAATGAATTACACTCCTAGCCTGATTTTCAACACTGTCAGTACTTTGGCCTCTGCCTACTTTGCCAACCTTATCCCTCACATAGCCTATAAAGTTAATCCCTTTAGGTATCTAACAGATGTTGTATACATGATATGGCTAATAAATAGTCATACAATAGCTAAATGAATGTCTCTTTAAAGAATAACGTGTTGATGGGTTTGAGTATGGGAGGTAAAGAGAAGATTGACATGTTATAAAAGATTTAAATTGGGCAAAGCCTGGAATAAAGATAAAAGACCCTGGACATTATTCTACAGGTAGGGTGTGTAGTAGAAAGCATACACTATTAAAAGTCAGGAAGCCTGGGTTTAAATCCAGCTCTTCCATTTTTAAATTGTGTGATTCTAGATAAATAGCTTACCATTAATCCATTTAAATTTCTTCATTTATAAAGTGTGGTAATCAGAGGTTTTAGTTTTCATTTTAATTAGGCAAAGAGGAATTTGAGAGAGGGAAGTGCTTTCTGAGTAGAGTCTTAGAAAAATAAATTTGATAGAAGCTGATTTTGAAAGAAAGAAAGAAAGAAAGAAAGAAAGAAAGAAAGAAAGAAAGAAGGAAAGAAAGAGAAGGAAAGAAAGAAAGAAAGAAAGAAAGAAAGAAAGAAAGAAAGAAAGAAAGAAAGAAAGAAAAAGAAAGAAAGAGAAAGAAAGAAAAAAAAAGAAAAAGAAATTTGATGGTGAGAGGGGATGGGAAGCAAAAAGAGTCTCGAGAGAAAAATCATTTTGGAGATCCTTGCATTGGTCAAACTATGAAGTGACGGAGTTGGAGACATCAGAAGTGACATTAAGGATAAAATAGAAGGATGAGGATGTAAGCAACTCTATGAATAAGGTATTGACAGACTTTGGATCTAATTGGAGAGAGAGGAAAGACTCAGCATTATGGTTTTGAGTTTAGGAGATGGGAAATAGCTTGAAGACAATGATTAATAGGTAATGTTAGGACATTGATTAATAACCACATAGAGTGAAATGGAAGAAGCAGTAAATGCAAAGTGAGCAGGAAACTTTTAACCTTCTCCAATCCTTTCTATTCACCACCAGAGAAGGTCCCCAAGCAAAGTGACTGAAAGATCAGAGACTTCATCATGGCTTCCCTTCCCACCTAATTGGTTTAGAAGACTTCTATTAAATAAATATTCTCTAGATCTTAGACTAGAGATCTAAGGGCCACAGTATTCTTGTAAATACATCACTCCTGTAAGGATGTCACCTCTGTAAACATGTGTGTCAAATATATTTGAGATTTCTCTGAACAAATATACATCAAGACAAAGGGTTATAATTGCAGCATTAATCTCTTTTTCCTGATAGCTTCCCTTCCCAGCATTGTTACTGATCTGCCCTCATGACCACCACCTGCCTTCCAATCAATTGCATTTGAATATTAAAGGTTTTGAATAAAAAATGGGATGCAAATGATGGGAAAAGACTTAGAATTTAATGTTATTTTGTAGCTTCTAAAATTTTTGTGAAAGGCCCTTTAGAACTACACTGCTTAATATAATAATCACTAGTCATATGTGTTTATTGAGCAGTTGATAAAATATGCTATTAAAACTAATTTTACCTATTACTTTTTACTTTTTAAATATGGGTATGAGAAAGTGTAAAACTACATATGGTAGTTTACATTTGTGGCTCACATTTCGTATCTATTGGATGGTGCTAGTCTAGAAGTCAGCTTTATTCAGAGTTGAGGGCTAACTATCATTGTATGGGAACTTCCATGTGCCAAAATTCTCTAAAGCTCTGTCTGACAAATGATCCCTGCTTTCTATTTTCTTACATATTTAAATCCCACATGCTAGAGTCTAAGACTACAACAAGAAAATGGGTATTTATATCATATATATTGATGTCATACAGAGAGAAAGAATCACCACCACCCAGGAGGAAGATAAGGAGTTCTATTGTGATGTGAGTTTGAGGTGGGACATTCAAAGAGAATATATATATATAAAAGAATTGGAGGGAGGAATTGAAATTCTGGAATGAAGGTAGGACCTGGGATGTTAAATTAGCTGAAAGGAAGCAAAAATGGTGAAGGACTCATCAAGGCCCGTGTGTAACTATCAACATCTCCTAATACTCAATATTCAGTCATATATATAAATTCATTTTTCAAAAATTTTAATCCTAGTATAGCTAACATACAGTGTTATATTAGTTTCACGTGTACAATATAGTGACTCAATAATTCCATACGCCACTCAGTGCTCATCATGACAAGTGTACTCCTTAATCCCCATCACCTATTTAACCTGTTCCCTAACCTCCCTCCCCTGTAGTAACCATCAGTTTGTTCCCAAAATTAAGTGTGTTCTCTATTTGTCTCTTTCTTTATCTTTTTTCCCCTTTGCTCATTTGTTTTGTTCCTTAAATTCCACATATGAGTGAAATCATATGGTATTTGTCTTTCTCTGACTTATTTTGCTTAGAATTATATTTTCTCTAGCTCAATCCATGTTATTGCAAATGGCAAGATTTCATTCTTTTTTTATGGCTGAATAACATTCCATTATACATAATCCACTTATCCATTCATCTATCAATGGACTGTTGAGCTGCTTCCATAACTTGGCTGCTGTAAATAATGCTGCAATAAACAGGGGTGCATGTATCCCTTTGGATTAGTATTTTTGTATTTGGGGGTTAAATACCCAGTAGTATGATTACTGGATCATACATAAGTTCTATTTTTAACTTTCTGAAGAACCTCTAAGCAGAGGCTGCCCCAGCTTGCATTCCCACCAACAGTGCAAGAGGGTCCCTTTTTCTCCACATCCTTGCTGACACCTGTTGTTTCTTGTGTTTTTGGCTTTAGCCATTATGACAGGTGTGAGATGATATCTTATTGTAGTTTAGATTTGCATTTCCCTGATGATGAATGATGCATAAATTCATTTTCAATTATTAACACTCAGTTTCTCCGGGATAAAGTAGGAATAATAATCTCTGTCTTTCAGTAACAATTACTGAGCCCCTATCAGGTGCCAGGCACTGTCCTCATGCTGAAAACACTATGATGAATGAACACGGTTCATCCCTGACCTCCAGATGCTTTTGCTCTAGTCAGGGAAGCAATAGGGCAATGGGTAGGAGCAAGCTAGTCCAAGTTGTCACAGTCTGGGGAGAAACTTAGAAGCAGCAAATTCAGTCTTGAGGGGTCAAACTTCTTCACCGTGATAATTTATATTCAGATTCTTCCTTCTTCTGAGGAGCCTTCACAGTCACCTTTCCACATTCCAAGTATTCACATTTTACCCCCTAGTACACAGCTTTACTAGCATCTACAATTTATAAAATTATTATCTTTTCTTTTTTTCTCTCTACGACTATGAAATCCTTGAAGGAAGGATCTGTGTTTTCTATCTCTAGATCCTTAGAACATTTTAGTGCCAAATAAATATTTTCTCTTTCTCCTTTCCTTTTTCTTTATTAGAAGTAAGAGTTAAAGCCCCAAAAGCAGGAAGGCCTGAAGGAGAGGATAAATAATGCAAAATATAGAGGGTTTAGGAGTGTTCTTTGGGAAATTTTTCGTTTTAGGAGAAGAGAGTTCCATGTCATGGAATTTCCCAAAAAGAGGGTGGTGAACAATACTATCAAATGCTGCAGAGATATCACTAGGAATGAGATTGCAAAATGACTGTTGGATTTGGTAGCTGTATTTCATTTATAGAATAATTCAATGACATCTTCAGTTTAGCAATGATAACTGTTTTTCTACCCATGAGCATTACAAAGACCTGAGGAATATATGAGATCCTTTGGCCAAATGAGAACAAAACTGTTTTGAAGTCTGGTAGATGCCTATGGTGAACGCACAGTGAGCTCTTAGCATCAAGGGAAGTCAGGCAATTCTGTGGTTAGCATGAGCTGTGATGTGACTGATTACTCTTAAGAAAATAGCTTCCATCTCTTCCTTTAGTTATTTCTAAAAGATGACTGATGCAAAGATTCAAGAGTATGGGAACCTTGATGAATCATACATCCTCTCTTCCTCCTCAGACTTCATTCTGACCCAAAGATCTTCACCCATCAAACAAAATGCTCTGTTGAGGAAAGATGCCTGAGCTCACAGAGGCCTGATGCGGAGTCCTGGCTTTGCTACTATTTAACCAAGAGCAAGTCATTTCTGAGGGTCTGTGTTTCTACATCTGCAAAATAGGTCTTCCTGATAAATTCTAAACTCCTTGAGATTAAGCACCAACTTTCATTTATTTTTTTATCCTCAAACCTTACATAGTTTTTTACATAAACTAGGCACTAAGAACTTAAAAATGAGTTTAGATCCCTAGTTTTAATGTTCAATATCTGAAGTTCAGATATTTACTTAAAATTTTTAAATGTTTTTTGACTAAGTAATAGCCAGATATATTTGTTTAATGCTATAGTCTCAACAAACTAGGGCCCAAGGGCCAAATCCAGCATTCTCCTATTTTTGTAAAGTTACTCTAGAACACAGTCACATCCATCATTTACATGTGTCCTATAACTGCTTTCAGGCTACAAAAGCAGTGTTGAGTAGTTGTAATAGTGACTGCCCAGCCTGAAAAACCTTAAATATTTACTTACTATCTGGCCTTTATGGAAACAATTTGGCAACCCCTGATACAGACCATGGTTGACTTTGAATACCTAGAAAGCATGTTAGACAAGGTCCAAGTGGGACCCCGAAGACTGCCCTAAACCCATGGGTATTCTTTCTTTCGGAGAGCACTTGAGTCTACCTTTCAACAGAATGAGGTGTAGCAGTCAGTAAACATAAGTTTACTTAAGGATGTCCTTTATCTGCATGCTCAAGGAAGCTGCCTGAATGGAACACTGAGAAGTAAAAATCAAACTTAACTCTGAAGCACTGTCAATCCAATAATGTCTGATAAGTAGGCCAAACAGCACACATGGCAAAAGCTATTTTTGCCCAGCTAATTTCTCTTCATATCCAAGAGCAAACTATATCCTCAGCAACTCTAGGAAGCACTAATGGAAGCACACCTGGCATATTTAGATTGTATATTTTCATGACTGACTCTCCTTAAGACAATGGGATCCTCAAGGGATCATCTTTCCATTCCTAGCACACAGCACACGTCTTGGCACAGCATGTGATAGATGTTCAATAAGCGCCTTTAAACCAAGCTAAACATATGGGTTTCAGGTAGGACAAAGATGGATCTACCTTGGCCTGAGTTGTTGAATTGATAGCAAATGAGTTGAAGCTTTTCCTTCCAGAATTAGGGAAAAATACTAACTTTCCCAGACTTTTTTCCCCATGACCTCTCACCACTTTCCAATCTGATGACAAAATAATAATAAAACCATACAAAAACCAAGTATTCACTAAACACCTACTCTGTGCAAGGCAAATGGAAGTAGACATAATTTCCTTTGTTCTCACGATATCGTTCTTTTTCCTCCCAGATTCCCTTGAGGTCAGTTAAGATCTCCCATTATGCTGAGGGCATGCAGGCCTACCATCATTGACACGGCCAGACGAAAGGATTGGCTGAATAGTCATGAGGAAAAGAAAGCAATCAGGGTCCATATCATGCAGTATTCACCCAAGGAATCAGAGTAAAACACCAGTTGCCTTCAGTTCGCTGGGTGAAACATGCACCAGTTAATGATAGGACAGCTGGTTCAGATAAAAACTTCTAATTAATGAATCATTAAGGCGCACACTTTAGGAACATGGAAAAATCACGAGCCATGCAGCATGCCCAGAAGCAATCTTCCAGTTATGTGGCTGTGCTTAAATGCCATACTAATTTCTGGGCACCTGCCATTTGTAATAGCACTGAGATAAATCACGATGAATTTATGAATGTGATTCTGCATCGCCCATTACACAAGCCCTCCCCTGGGAAAGTGAACCATCCTGAGAGCAACTCCTAATAAGTAGAAATTAAGTGTTATTGTCCCTTGCCACCAGGAGGAAAAAAAAAAAAAAAAAACATGTCTGGGGGGAGAGGAGGAGGGATGGATAATTTAGTTGTACATAAATAGTGTGAAGGCACCTATTTTAAGCCTTTGCAGCCTGAAGAAGCACATTCCCCGTGCTCAAAGCCAGGAGCCCTCTCACACAGTAAATAATTCAGAACCCCCACAGCAAGTGCCTGGAGAGGAGGACTGCTTCCTGAAAGCTGCCTCCTTGGCTAGTCTCAGAAAAGCGATGGATCACCCTGTAGCTCAGACAGAATTCCTGCTGTCCACCTCAGGATTCTGACCAAAACCCTTAGCAAGCATACGTCAGGAGGAAATCAACACAATCCTGTCATTGTTTGTGCTATTTATAGCTTATTGTTTGAAAAAATTGGAAATAACGTAACTCCTCATGGCAAACTTGAGATCTCGTACGTGAACTTGGCAGGCACTTTTACTGAAGCAAATTTAAAAACAACTTTAATATATTGTACACTGTTCCAAGGGAATGGCAAACCAGAAACCCCTCCTTTCTAGTATGTTTTTCCCTGTCTCTCCAGTGTCTTTTTCTGATATTGACCCAGAGTAATTTTGATGAAAGGCTAGTTCGCTTGCTTTTTCCAACTAATCCCCAATTTTTCTGTGCAAAACCCAAGGAAGCAAAAGCTCAAATATCTCCTGTTTGATTAATCTTTGGTTTAGCCTGATCTCTGTAACGCTGAGATATTGATGTGAAAGATTAATGTGACATGGTCAGTACATAATGTACAAAATACAACAATGTGTGATCTATACAATGCCATCAAGACAAGATAATCATGCCCCAAGCAACCAAAGCTGCATTTTTGAGTGAGTGAGTGAGTGAGTGAGTGAGGTGATTTGTATTTGCTACTCAGATCTCAGCCCCCAGCCACTCAAAAGTCCTATTTTTCAGGATGTCCTTAATCACCAAAGGACTTTGGTAAAGGTGATTATCAAGAAGCATGGACTAGGATTTCAGCAATAACTTTAGGTCAGTATTCACACATGTATTTTAGCATGAAGGGTGATTTCTGCAAACTTTTAAAATTATCCAAGGTTGCTGACACATTATGGTCGAATACCAAGGTTCTATTACATTATTGGCCGTAGAAAAGAAATGAGATCAAATTCCTTTGGGCCTGAACATGTATCTCCCACCTGAAATGGCTCTATAAACCTGCCAAGCAGGCAGAGGGTATTCTCACCCCCTGCCCTGACTCCTCCACACACGACCTTAAAAAGAACAAGCAGGAAATATTCTTTTATACTTTGTATTTGCTGGTTCTGCCAAATGGTTATTTGCCTCTAGGGGGCATTTCTAAAGACTGCAAAAGAAAGTATTTCAGCTCATGCGGCTGTCAAACCAGATGGCTCAGAAATAGGAACAGAAAAGAAGAAGAAGAAAAAAGGTCACTTTGATCCAGTCAGCTTTTATTGCCGTTAGCAGAAAAAAGGTCAAGCTGGTTTCTGAACTGAATTGAGAGATGAGAAACAATGACTTTGTAAGTTATTTATTGAAAATTTTTTATCTAGCTTATTTTCCTGGATAGACGGTCTCTGACCTTTCATCTAAGACAAATGCCATAAAAACAAAATAAGTATTATTAGGAGGATATGCTCAACACCAAGGGTTAGTATTACAAGGTCATATTAATTCACGGAAGAATATAAGAAAGATTTAACCTTGATTGAGATAAGCACCTTTTATTTCTTTTAAGCCAGTGTTCATTTGGAATAGAAGGAAAGTGTTGCAATAGTCAGAAATTCACTATTGTATATCAAAAGAGCTATTTTGAATGAGCCCTTCAAAACCCTAGTATCAATATTATGATTTAGTGTTACAACAACTTTATTATCTTCCAGGTTCTGTTGCCCAATCTCTTCATTCTATTGCATTGGCCATCACTTTTAACATCTCACTTTGTTCTTCTTTAATATATTTTATATTTCCATACTGCCTTTTATCTCCCAGCATATTGCAAACATCAAATAACTAAGCTACCCAACATCCCTGTGTGGGTAGAGGAATCCCATTATCCTCATTTTAAAGTTGGATAAAGCCGGCTCAGTGAGGTCAGGTGACTTGCCCAGCCAGCCGGTGGAGGCAGAAATGGCCTCTCAGTTTATAATGTCTGGTTATCTATTTAACTAGTAGACATGAACACTTCTCACCTCTCATCTCCTCATGGCTGCACATTATGTGGAGTGAGGACATCAATACTGAGGTTCGTGTGAGGAATGAGTCAAATGTTTGCAAAACACATCCGCTTCTGCTTTCGAAGCAAACAAACAAAAAAATTGACTTCTTTTGGAAAACTTCAAGAGCCCCGTCCAATATGTCAGTCTTAACTCTGCTGTCTCAGTGGGTAACTTGGCACCTAAAAGTGATTTGGTGAAGACAAACTGATCTCACTCATACCTGTGAACAGGTAAAAAAGAAATGAGTTTTTACAAAGAAAGATCCAATGAAACCAAAAGTACTCTTTGCTAATAATCATAAAAACTACCATTCATTGAGTTCTTGAGCTGGGGGCTATGTGCATTTTCTCACTTAATGCTGACAACTCTGTAGGGGAGGACTATTCTTGTTCCTACTTGAGAGATGAGAAAATTAAAGCACATAGAAAGGTTAAGATGAATTGTATAAGATCAGACGGCTAATAAGCAAGGGAGTCTGGACTTGAATTTAGGCATTCTGTCTCCAGAGTCAATGCTTTGGACTATTTTGCTATAATTATCTCATTGTCTGGGTGTGATGCCACTTACCTTTTCCTCCACGTTAAAAATTGCATATTCTCTCCAACCATACAGTAAATGTTACTAGGCATTGTGCCTGCACTCTACAGCACACCAGAAGGTCTAGGGAACATAAGAGTAAAGTGTACCATTTCCTCTCAGTAACTATATGCCCTTCAGCAGATGACGTGCTAATTTTTGTTTTTAATGACTACTCCTGTATTGTAATTTTGAAGGAAGTGATTAAGTCTCCTTCCCCTCCTCCTGCCCTCCCCCAGTCTCCCGAGACAGCCCCATACAATACTAGATGCATAGCACCTTTTTCAATTCAATTGGATTTGATGGTTTCTTTCTTATTTTCTCGTAATGCCCCCATCAATGATCTTGTAATTCTGAATGCTTTCTTTTTAATTCACCATTTTACTGATATTGGCAAATAAAAAAACCCATGGCTAATCTCACCAATTAGAATTTCTGTGCCTCTTGGGACCATTCATGGAGCTGCCTATACAGCTATGGTTATGGCAGGTACAGAGGCCGAGAACACAAGCAAGGACATCCAGCTGAGGATGAGTAGTCGAGGCCACTAGAATTCATATACTCTGATTCAGAGCCTATCTCTTCCCTTTCTACTCCTTTATCCCAGTGACCAAAATAATCATCACTTCTATTGAATGCTTATATTGGGTTTGACACTATGCTCAGTGCTTTACATATATTATCTTATTGACTCCTTCTCCAAACCCTAGAAACTGTTGTTCTCCTGTAAATATAAGAAAACTGAGCTACAGAGATATTAAATAACTCTAAACATGGCACTGCTCTAAGCGTTGATGCAGGCATTTGACCCAGTCTGAGTCCAGAGCCCAAGAGTAGAATCTGTACAGTATTGTTTCTCCATCTTTTGATTCCTGGAAAGCACCCTACTACGTAAGACATTTGTACACCAAGATCCTTTGGTGTATAAGATCTTAGAATAATTAAAGGTATTCTAGGCCATTTCAATTAGTAGCTAAAGCAAACACTAAAATGTAGCTTTTAAAAAAGCACCAGGTTTTCTTTTGCAACGCAAGGTCATGGGGTTGCATTGTGTTTGCAGCTATGAAATGACAGTGGCCAGACAGAAATCCCCACAGTGCCTGGGAAGAAGGTGAGGGGAAGTAGGTCATCTTAGATGGCATCTCAAGAACAATCACAGGCAAGAAGAAGCTGATCTCCTATATTTTCAAAACCGATTCCAATACTCTTTGTAGGTGGAACCCAGTCCCTGGAAGAAAAGGGGAGAAATGGGAGGGAAGCTGATTAAAATTTATATATCTAAGATGTGTGGGTTCAGCTGATTAGCAACTAAAGAGATGGCCTTTAAGGCCCCAGGGGAGGTCTGAGTTCATCCTTGGTTATCTTTTACTCCTGAATAGCTGTATAAACTCCTGGGGAGCAGAAGAAAGCTTTCCTGCAAGACAAAGGCACAGGAGTTGCTTCTTTTCTCTATCAGATGGAAGAAAAGGAACTCTAGGAATCCTTTATAGTTAACTATTAAAATTGGTCTCTCCTTTTTGCTTTTTAAACTTCTTTAACCTCAGTCTCTAAGAGCAATCAAGCTTCTAAGAGCAATCAAAACTTCTCCCCAGGTGAGCTGGAAGCATCAAGGTGGTTCACCTTATTCTCTCCTCTTCTAAGGGCTGCATCCAGAACAATGGCTTAAAAGAAAACCAGCTTGCATTCATTTACCAAAAGAGGATCTCAGGACGAGGTTATGTTTTGAGCTTTGGTGTTGACCCCGAAATATAAGGAATTCTTCAAGGTCTATAAAAGAGGATTCAGAGTAAAGAAGCTAAGATATGTATGAGCAGCTTTATCCCCATCCAAAGAGTATACCTCCTTCCAGACCCCTGTAGCCTAGAGGGGATTACCTGAGACAACAAAAGGGATCAAGGGGAAAAAAGGGGTGGTGGGGAATCAAAAGATAGGAGAAATAGATGTAGGGGAAGCTAGAACCAAAAGAAAACAGAAATGTGTAGAGGGGACTAGTAAAAAAAGAGAGAGAGAATTTTGGCAATCATTTCAGAAGAGTAGCAAGTATTAAAAAAGGCAGGAGGAAGAGAAAAAGAAAAAGAAATTAGTTACCTTAAATAACAGTTCACTTGTGTCAATGATGTTATTCAGCCAATTAGCCAAAAAAAGACCATTGTCCAGGAAATCTGCTAAACAGAATGCGAAACCAGAAAGCATTCACAGTTTAGGTAGGAAGGTAAACATGTAAATAAATAATGACTATGCATATCTTAATGTTATTCTTAGTTGCACATTTTGTTCTTCAAATGCAGCAAAACTGATCCCACAAAAGGGATTTTGCACTTGCTGGTCCTTCTGTTTGAAATGCTCTCCACACTGACTTGTATGTGCCTGGCTACTGGCCATTATTTCTCATCTCCAACCGAGTTGGACCAGCACAGCCAGCCCCTTTCTACACTAACCCATCACAACATCTGAAATTATCTTAATCTTTAAATTTTTCAACAGGTTTAAAATTTATCATTCTCCGCTAGGACATATGCTCCTTGAGAAAAGGGACTCAGTGATCAGTCATTGATGAACTTATAAATATATCTATTGATTATTCGACTAACAGACTGACATGGTATAAGAATGTTATAAAAGAGATAAGCATAGGATTCTGTGGGTCCACAGGGGAAGATGCAGAAAACTCCATCACAGATGGCTTCTCCTTAAGAGAAGAATCTCTGAAGATTTTGTTGTTGACAATTTAAGGTGGAGCAGGGTGTTCAACAGTGGGCAAGGGAAGCAGAGCATTCCAGGCCAAGGGCACCTATAATGACAGTCATAAATGAACATTGCTCCTTCTGGGAACTGCATTCCATTAGGTATGTCTTCCAGATAATGCTGGAAGCATATGACACTATGGCAGAGTAGTTAAAAGCATGAGTTTTGAAGACGGATTTTGAAAGTAAACCCTGGCTCTTCTACTAAGTGATTAGGTAATGTTGGGAAAGTTAGCAGTCTTCCCTGTGCCTCAGTTCTCTTATCTGTAAAATGAGGTTTCATTTGATTTATGTCATGTCTACCTGATGGGATTCTCAGGAGGATTAAGTCAGTTAATACAGGTACACTATTTAGAGGAAGGTAAGTACTCACAAATGTGCCTATTATCATTACTGGCAGAGCATGATGGGAAAAATAATGACAGCACTATGTGAAGGCCCGGTTTCACTGTAAACACTTTACGCAGATTAACTAATTTAATACATATACACTCATGAGGAAGGTACTCTTATCACCATCTTACAGATGAGGACACTGAGAGACAGAGAGGTTCAGTAATTTGTCCAGCATCACACAGCAGTTAATTGAATGGCCAGATCTAAACCTAGGTGGTCAAGCTTTTGAATCTCACCTTTTACCATTACACTATACCACCTCTTTGAACACCTAATTCATAGGGATCCTATGAGGAAAACTGAAACAAAGTATATAAGTGACTCATCATGGGCCCTGGCATGTAGTAAGCACTCAATACAGGATGCATTTCTTTAATGTCTACAGAACAATAGATCTATAATTAGGATAAGTCAATATTTAGAAAATACAGTTACCTGTGGATTTACTGAAAGACGCAGTAGAACCTGGAGAAGACACTTAAGGAATATCTAAGCAATAATTACCTGATTGAATTACTACTGAACAGTAGTTGAAAGGTGAAATCGCCATAATCACTTGTTTGACCTTGATTTCTGATGGGAGCACGGAAGGCTCCTTGTACATCAGTCTCTGCCCAGCTGTACTTCCCAACTAATTAATTTTAAAAAGATTTAAGTCAATTAATTATAAAGTAATGGGTTGTCCCTTCCAGCTGCCAATTTATCTACATTGCAAACTGTAGCTAATTACTTAGCTTATCCTTATCTCTCTCATGGAAACATATTCCTTGCCTATTTACATTAATTTATATACATAAGTTTTGTGAATAACAAGTTATATGTTTTTCCATAATAAATTATGTGACTAGTCCTTTTGTGGACATTCGCCATAAAAACACCAGAATGACAGAGGGAAAGCACCTGTAACCTGCTTAATCAAAGTTAGTAAATAAACAAGCAAGCAAATTTGGCAGGAGTTCCATAAAGGAATATGCTAAATGCCTTCAAAATGCTGTGTAAAACTAACCCCAAAGTGGGTGATTTGGCACTATTAAAAGAGTCTTGACCCAATGGAAGATGGAATAAAAGCAGAATTAAAGGTAGAATTCTATTTATTTCATGTGAAGCGCTGGGTAAGCTGTAATGAAATGAATTTTCTTTTACAAAGAAGCTATGATTTCCCTTTGTCCCTCTCTTCCATTCTTGCCCTCTATCTTAAAGAAGGTGTCGTCCCTTCTATCCAAACCTAAACACCTCCGTCAAAGCTTGGAATCTCCTTCCCTCCCACCTCTCCTGAGACTCTGCTGCATAAACGATTTCCTGTTTGGTTTTGTTTTTGGTTTATCGTTTTGCGTTATCAAGTGTTGCCTCTCTTGGCTTCTCTTCAGCCTATAAATATGCTTATATCTTTCTGCTACTGAAAACAGCTTCCTCAAGGCATAGCACTTCCTCTCCCCCAAGCTCCCCTCCCCCACTGCAAACTGCTTCCCTGGGCTTACTTTACTCTAGGGGGAGTCTAAACTCTTGTGTCCATTTCTGAATTTGTGTAAAGCCTTTCTAGGAAGATAAGCTGCTGTATACTGCTTGGGTGCAGCACTTTGCTCCTAATTGACATAAAGCCCTTTGCATAGTAAGTACCAACAAGCATTAGGTGTTATAGTTGTCACTGTCTTTCTCAGTGATGGTATGTCCCAGTGCTTCACGGTGCAGGCTCCAAAATCAGTCATTGCAGCTCAGATCCCGGCCTCACCTACTTGTAACAGTGTGACCTCAGGCAGGTTACTTAAATTTTGAAACTATTGACTTCTTAAATATATAAAATGTAGATCATAGTTGTAACCACCTCATAAAGTTGATGAAAGAAACAAATTAAATGAAGTGAGGCATATACATGCTTAACACTATGTTGAGAACATCGTAAATACTTAAATATGCCTTTTAAATAGCCAGTATAATACTAATAGTGTATATTTTTTATTCATTTCTCTCTTTTCTGAAGAGATACGAATTTCCTTTGGAGAATAACTTTTTCCAGAGCTCAGTCCAGGAGACTGGCTTCTAACTCTGAGGAAAATGGTGAAACATGTGATTCATTTCTGGCCAATCAAGCCACTGAACTCCCTTTCTGGGAATCTTACCCAGGCCTGGTTAATCAGAGCACTGAATCCTGCAGAGTTGTTTCTATCAGAAAGGATTCCCAGATTTGGGCAGGAATTATCAGTAAGAAATATTGTGTCCTTGCCACCCAAGAGGATGTGATATGGAGAGCTTCTGGACCATCTTGCCATCTTGTCAGTCTAGGAAGAAAGTCAACCCATAGAAAAGAGTACAACTAATTCAACACACCTGATATTGTTTGAGGACCTAAATCCAACCAAGACTGATGCCAGTCCTGTTCCTATAGATTTCATTCATTTATCAATAGATTTATTTCTAGTGTAAGCTACTTTGCATTTTTCTGTCACTTGCAACTGAAACTGGTATAAATGCTTATCATATTTTAGTCAAGCTAGACATTGAAGGTGAGCACCCCTTTCGCATATTATTTTGGTGCCTCAGTAGAGCTCAGTGGATGTTCAACAAGTAGATGTGGCACAGAGATTCATGATGATGGAGGGGTATAGTCTGCACCCAACCCTCATTATCATGCTCACCATTTAGGTGAGCTCACCACTTAGGACTGCATGACTGTACAGATCAATGTAAGGGTCAGCCTAAAATGGTAGTGGTCACAAAAAGTCACAGGAAAATCTATTCCTTCAGTGGGAAGACCATAGCAATATAGGCCTATGTCCAGAAGCAAGAAAAATCTCAAACAACCTAAACTTACTTTTCATAACTTTCCCAGGGCCCGGAAAATTGTTTGCATTTGAAATGCCATCTCTTCCAGCTGCTATAAAAGGAAACAAATAGCTGATTTAACAAAGTACTTAACTGAGCACACTAGAGAACATCTTATTAACTATGTCGATAAGAATTTTCAGACAAGGTAATACCTCCCGTGACAACGGGGAATTTCATGCTTCTGGTTTTAAAAGTACTTCTTTCATGACCTTTAAAAAATTACCTTCCAGGACTGATTATTTTCTCCAAAAGCAGTATTTTCCAACTTTACAATGGGAACTAATGGAGTGAAAAGAATAATGAAAAAAATGTACTTTTCAATCAACTTTTCAAATTTCATAGTTCTTGTGGAAATTGAGATCATTATAAGGTGGTCCTGTCTACCTAAACTGTGCCTAAAAACAATTTGACAGTCCTATAACTGGCAAAAAAAAATTTTTTTTTCGATTCCCTCTGCTGGACATCAGGATGAGAAGGGAAGGAGGCAGGCACATGAATAAGTAAAAAGAATAAAGTATTCAAAGAGAATATGTGTTTAGTTGGGGAACGTGGGGCGGTTGGAGGAGGTGGAAAATGAGGGACATTAAACTATTTATGTGAATTGTTTGTGTGAATTGAAGGCATTCAAACTAATGTTTAAAAAATGTTATTTTGATGCAGATGGCAACAGAAATACATTCTGAGAAAAAACTCTGTGCGCCATCAAAAGCCCTGCAGGCATATTCTCCTTCCTTCTGTTGCTTTGCAGCACCAGAACACAACAAAAAGAACTGGAACCAGTTAGAAAATCATGGCAACCAGTACAACTGCCACGGAAGGGCCCTACCGATGTTTGGCTCACTCTCTGGGCCTGAGAGGGTTTTCATTCCCTGAAAGCGTTGCTGTCAGACAAGAAGCCCGCCCCTCAAGAGTGAGAAAGGTTGTGTCTTTTCAAATCGGCATCTGCAGCTGCTGGTCTTTTGAGTCTTGACTAGTCAGGGCCCCTCCTCTTTCTTGTACAAGCTGGCATCGTTTTAATTATTTGTGTAAATTTTGCCCTTCATTAGCTCCACCGTGCTGCGATGTAAGGGGAAAAAAAAATCTGTAATTTGAGGATTCATTAAGCAGCTGTTGTTATTTATTCCACACAGTAGCTGCCCGAAGTGTGCTGGTTTGCTGCATTGATATAAGAAACTATAATATCCCAGCCAGGTGGGGGTTTTTTTTTTGTTTGTTTCACTTTGAGGTCAAGCCACTAGGGAACATAAATATCCAGCTGGAGAATATTTGAATATTTGTTTCTCTTCTTAGAAGGGTGTTCATTCATTCAACAAATATCATTGACTACTTTATGAGAGAACGCATGATTCTGCACAATTGCCATTTCACGGAGAAAACTTTGTTGTGAGACAATCTCTTTTTTCCTAAGTTAAGTGAAAAACACTCACAGCTGGTCCCTTCTAGTATACTGGTTTTTATTTATAATCCACATAAATACATACCATCTCTCTCCTGTTTTTAAAAGTTTATTTATTTATTTTGAGGAAGAGAGGGAGAGAGAGAGCACAAGTAGGGGAGGGGCAGAGAGAGGGAGAGAGAGACTCCCAAGCAGGCTTTATGCTAACACCTTGGGGCCCGATGTGGGGCTCAAACTCCCAAAACTACGAGATCATGACCTCAGCCGAAACTAAGAGTCCTATGCTTAACCAACTGAGCCATCCAGGTGTCCCTCTGCTTTTTACTTTCAGAATTTTAGCAAGAAGAGAGAGAGAGAGAGAGGCAAACCTTTCTTCTGAACTATATAGCTACACAGTATTGTGTCCACTCTGCCTCTAGTGCAGGAAGTCAAACATGAGCAAACACAGTGGCTTTTGGGAAGTGTGAAATCAGATATCCCTTCCTCAGTACTCTGCAGTTTTATGTCAAAGATGAGTACCTAAGACCCCATCAGAGCCAGCCTCCTCCCTCCCCCAGCTGAAGGGCAGGAGAACTCTTCACCCAAAAGCGTCATCAAAAAAATTATTACCCTCTACCCTGGCTTTGAATCTGGAGTTGAAGAGTAGTCTGTCTGGTCAATTTTTAATAGATAAGTCTAAGATTTTGTTAAAAAAAGAAATAAAGCTCCTTTCTGATTTTTAAATATATGAAAACAGTATCTTCATGTGGCATGTCAGCTTTCTAAAATAATACAAATTAGATTCATTTCTGAAGAAAAAAATGGCATTAGGGAGCTTCCTGGGTAAGACTGGCTACCTGGGGCAAAACATTTTCTCCAAACATCAAGTGATCATCTCCACAAAAGATGCTAAAATGAGTATTCGGCCAGGGAGCTAGATTTCTCTCTATTGGTGAGAAATTGGCACCAACTATGAGCTAAAAAAAAAAATTCTTCTATAGTTCCGGTCCCCCAAAGGTCACTCTTGGCCACATTTTGTCTCTGAAGACAGAGAACTGAAATACTATTTGTTCTCGTGAATTATTTTTTTGTTCCTTTATTGGGATTCAATAGAGTAAAAATAACCGCTGCCCATTATCCATTGCCTGTCGGCCCTACCTGGGCTGAGGTGGTGGGAAAGGACAGGAAGAGCTGTTACAGATGTTGAATAGAAGAAAGCCCTTTTTGGAATGTGTTTGCATGACTCATAAAGAACAGTTATTCTTAGCCTTCCCGTCACAAGAGATAAAGCTCTTTTGTCCTATAATACAGGCTCCTACTTAAAAGGAAAACCCAAGGTCCATTCAAAGCTAGAGCCCAGTAATAAGCTGCTATAATAGTACCTGCTGCAAACCCCTGGAGTTACATTATATCACTCTTTACAAGCCCAGAAGGTAATCCAAAATTTTATTGTGTTGTGCTTTTTCATTTAGATTTGTTAGAGTTGTGCCACCCGCAACAATAGGAACTGCTTAATGCGGTAACAATAATTTTAATTCAGTTATAAGAATCACCAATTTAACAGTACAATTTAATACAATTAAATATGCTATCCTATATAGAAAATTCATCACCTTTTTGGATCACCTCTCTAGAATCAGATCACATTATCAAACTTCAATGTAATATTGATTAAGTTTTAGATAAGCCTGTCTTGATTCCCAGAACCACTAAACCAATAACATTTGGTAATGATTTACTAAAGGATAGCACAGCTCTTTGATGGATTAAATAGCAAGAGGTCAATGGAGACTAAAAGGACTTTGTTTGAATTAAAACATCTTATTTCCAGTTTGCTTCTGAACTGGTTTCTTGCACATTCTTAGATTTCTTTCCTTTTGGATGTATTCGGCTCACTGGTACACCCTTTCCCTTTGATCATTCTGTCCTGTTTTTTATTCTTTCAACTTTATTAAACATTGTTTGACACTCTGTGCCAACCTCCAGCTGGGCATTACAGGCAAAGTAATAGAAATGTTCCAGGAGCTCTCACCCTAGAGGGGAAGACAAATAAGGAAAATGTTGTAATAGATAGTGGTAAGAGCTATGAGGTAAGAAGCTCACAGGGCTGTGTGAAACTAGGAAATAGATGCCCAGAGCTCTCCTGGGCCTAATATGCCTTTAGTAAGAGATTATCACTCTAATTCATAGAGAAGTAGGGCACCACATACATCTATCAATGATTACTGGGGTAGGTGGAAGATAGGAGGGTGGTTCTTACATGAGCTTCTTCTTCTGACTAGAAAACTTCCTTGACTATTCTGTTTGGTGTCATTTTGCCAATGATCTCAGGAAGCCCTCTCTGATGTCCTGTTTCTCAAGTCTGGATTGGGGACAGTTTCCTTACCGGCTGCAATATCACCTTGAACTTACTCCTACAGTACTTTTAATGGGGCAATACTGAGTATACCCAATGATTTAGCTGTCTCAAAATACCATTTTATTTTATATTATTCACCTCTGGAATTCCTATTCTTATTGATAATAGTGGGATGGGAGGAAATTTGTCAACCGAAGATAATTCAGCCTCTTTCAGCTCAAAATAGTTTTCTTTATGAAAATATTTTGTCATTACAAATCTCAAATTCTGTATCAGGTCTGTGTCTGCCTTCTCAAAAGGAGGGGTCTTCCTGGACTTGTTCTTCCCCCAGATGGCATACTAAAGGAGAAGCTCATTATATTCACAGTGTCAGGGCAGAGCTCTTGTCCACATGTTGTCCTCTGGGTCTCCATTGGCCTGAAAGAAGTCTATCATCTACATCAACATACTGGTGTCCCTTGAAGTGTGGCTAACTCTTCAGTATTGTGCATACTTCATTGTTATCTCATGATGGAGTACTGAGTAGTTACAAAGTATTTATATGTACATAAGAAATGGAAAGAACTCCGATTTACCCACCACCCAATTCAATAAGAAGAACTACGCCTTATTTTTGTCACGGGTTGTCTCCCATTTGCCTTTCACCTTACCCATTCTCCCATAGGGGGGAGCATGATGTTGAATTTTGTTTTATCACTCTCTTACCTTTAGAGTTTTACCATGTACACTGGCATCTCTAATTAATTTTTTTTAATGTTTATTTATTTTTGGGAGAGAGAGAGAAAGAGCGTGCCTGCGTGTATGCACAGGCTCCCAAGTTGGGGAGGGGCAGAGAGAGAGGGAGACACCGAATCCGAAGCAGGCTCCATGCTCAGAGCTGTCAGCACAGAGTCTGGGGCACAGCTTGAAGAGATCATGATCTGAGCGGAAGTTGGACGCTTAACTGACTGAGCCACACGGGTACCCCTATGCTGGCATCTCTAAATTTATTTTTTCATTAAATGTTATGTTCCTAAGTATATCCAAATTGTTGTGAATAATTGTAATTTATTAATTTTTTTCTCAAGTACATAGTACTTTGTAACAGGAAGATGTCAGAATGTGTTTACCATGTCTACTAATAATGGGTATTTTGTTAGTTTCTAGATTGAGTTCTTGCTGTTATTTGCTTGTTTTTTGGTTTTTTTTTTTTGGTATTTATAAATAGTATCTCCTAGTGAATATATGCAAATATTTTTCTAGATTATATACCAAACAGTGAACAGTGAAATTGCTCTATCATAAGGTCTGTACATTTTCATCCTACTAAAAAATGTTTCCTGGGGCGCCTGGGTGGCGCAGTCGGTTAAGCGTCCGACTTCAGCCAGGTCACGATTTCGCGGTCCGTGAGTTCGAGCCCCGCGTCAGGCTCTGGGCTGATGGCTCAGAGCCTGGAGCCTGTTTCCGATTCTGTGCTTCCCTCTCTCTCTGCCCCTCCCCCGTTCATGCTCTGTCTCTCTCTGTCCCAAAAATAAATAAACGTTGAAAAAAAAATTAAAAAAAAAATGTTTCCTTTTCCCCAAAGTTGTTATACCCATTAATACTTTCACAAACAGTGCATAAATGCTCTGGTTGTTCCATGGCTTCACCAATACCCAACATTTTTTCTTAGTTGCTAGACATGAAATACTATCTCATTAAAGATAGTATTTAAATTGCATTTTCCATGTTGCTAATGAGGATAAATATTAAGTTACTGGTCATTTATAATCCCTCTTCTGTAACATCAAGTCTTCTCAAGTCTTTTGTCCATTTTTCATTTCTTTTGGATTGTTTTTGGGGTTGGTGGTCTGTAGGAGTTATTTATATTTTTGTTATACATCCATTTTGCATTTTGTGTTGTGCAAATACATTTTCAAATCTGTGGTTTTTCTTTTCTTATGGCATGTTTCATTGAGCATAACTTCTAACTATAATATAGTCAACTTTATATTTAATTGAGTAGGGATAATTTGAATATCTTATTTAATATATATTCCTTAAGTCAGAGTATCTTCTATGGTCTTCTCAATGTTTTATTGTTTGACTTTTACATTTAGATCCTTAATTCATCTAAAATTAAGTGAACTTACCCTATCAATTTAATGCCTATTTGGAAGGAGAAGACTTTTTGTAAGCTGTGGGGTAAGAAATCATTTTTTTTCTATATGAAAAACCAATTATCTAGCCCTGCTTAATAAAAAACATATTCTTTCCCCAATGATCTCAGTACAATCCATACCATAAAACAATGTTCCATACTGTCAGAGGTATGTTTCTGTATACTTTTTTTTTTTTGTCCAAATGGTTCATTTGTCTGTCTCTGTACCAATGTACACTATCTTAATTATTAAGAATTTATCACTCTTGAAAACTGATAATGGAAGATCAATCATTGATCCTTTTCTTCAGGAGAAATCTGGCTTTTCTCAGGCTTTTCTTTTCAATCTGAAATTTAAATTAATTTGCCAAGTTTCACAAAAATATCCACTGAGATTTTGAAATTCATATAGTATTGAGGTTTTGAATTCATAAGTGATATATCTCTCTATGCAAGTTTTTTAAAAATATCTTTCAATAAAATTGTATTTTTTCTATTATGGTCTGGCACATGTTATACCTATTCTTCGAGATTTAATATTTCTTGAGGGTGTTAGACATGGCATACCATATTACTATTACATTTTCTTCTTCTTTATTGCTTATGCTTAGAAAAGTAATTTTTAAATTTGGTTTTGTATCCAGAAACATTGATAAACTCTATGTTACAAATAATATATTTTTTTCTTTCTTTGCAATTCTTACACCTCTCACTTCTTTTCCTGCCTTTTTGCCTTATCATAGAGTTGAACAGAAGGGGTGCTTCAAGGCAGACTTGTCTTTTATTATCTGAAAAGGAAAATTTTTAATATTCTACTATTGAAATATTTTCTGAGCATTTTGTCTAGATGCTATTTATTCATTAGAGTTTATTATTCCTTACTGAGCGTTTTTATCAACCGGTGTTCAATTTCATCAAAAGCTTTTTGTCTCTCTATTGAGATAATAAACTAATATTTTTAATTTAAGCCTTTTATATTAAAAACTACTATCACTGACTTGCTTATGGTAAACAAGGCTTGCATTGCTAGAATAAAATTGTTCACAATATATTTGCCTTTTAATATATTCCTAGTATTTTTTGCTAGTGTTATGCATAGAATTTTTACATCATGTTCACGAATAAGATGGTTCTAAATATTGTCTTTCTCTTTCTGTTCTTGCCAGGTTTAGTACGCAAGGTTAACTTAGCTTTCTAGAATTTATTTAGGGGAAGATTTCTTTTTCCATATTATATTCTCTACAGTATTTCGTATGGGATCAAAGCCTTTGTTCCTTGAATGTTTGATAAAATCTTGGCTATATCTCTGGTTATAGCTTCCTTTTCTATTTCTAGCCTCTTTCATTTTCTTTGACCAAGCTTTCCAGAGGTTTCTCAGTTTTCTTATTATTTTTTTAAGGATTTGGTTTACTTAATATATTCTTAAAAGAATTTTTTTTGCTAACGTTTATTCACTTTTTGAGAGACAGAGACAGAGTGTGAGCAGGGCAGGGGGCAGAGAGAGAGGGGGACACAGAATCTGAAGCAGGCTCCAGGCTCTGAGCTGTCAACACAGAGCCCGATGCAAGGCTTGAACTCACGAACTGTGAGATCATGACCTGAGCTGAAGTTGGACGCTTAACCGACTGAGCCACCCAGGCGCCCCTACTTAATATATTTTTGATGTTTCTTTTCTATTTTTTAAATTTTTCTTTCCATTTTTATGAGGGTGGCTTATCCTGTGTTTCAAATCATTTAAGATGGAATTGTGTGGTAAATTCTGTTATTATTTGCAACCATTCCTGTCACCCTTCCCTATAAAAGGATTGTAATTCCTTGTCCACTTATTGTAGTCTAAATTCTATACTTGCTTTAGAAAATGGAACACGAGCAGAAGGGACAGGGTGCCAGTTCTTTTACTTCCCATTCTGGGTGGAAGCTTTAAGAGGCATTGAGAATTGTTGGCACAGAAGCTGAACTTTCAGTCACAGAATGGGAAGACAGCAGAGCAGAGCCCGTCTTATTTAAAGCATCTAGCTGAACTGTGGGTGACCCAACATTCTGTGCAACATGAGCAAAAAATGAATTTTTGTTATAAGCACTAAGATTTTGAGCTTATTTGTTACTATAGCAAAGTTGACTAAAACAGATACTGGTGTCTTAAAGTGAGGCGCTCCTATAACGACAACAACAACAACAGAAATCTGTGTGTTAACTTTGGGACCAAAAGACAAGTCATAAAGGAACGATCATTGGAGGATGGAAAAGTAGTGAGCCACGGTGTGTAGTAGCAAAGCATTTAGCAGACTCTCATCTGCAATAACTTAACAGAAAATCTACTTAAGAATGAGTGGCTTTGGGAAAAGAGGTTTCAAAATAGAATGTTACTAGTATGACTTGGTTATTATTCGCCCCCAGGATTGTTAGGTGAACTCAGAAGAGAGCTGGACTGCTTTACAAGCAGGGGAAAAACAGAAATGAGAGCAACCAGGAATTATAGGAATTGCAAAGTTGAAAAACAGACCTGTTTCTGATTAGTAAAAGATAAACAGAAATGCTTTGAGCAACAAAGACATCATTAAGGCTCAGATGAAGATCCATGCTCTAAAACGAGCATTGACATTCATAATCTTTGTTAAAAACTCTAGAATATCATATAGTGGGAATAAAATGGCTTAGCAAAAAAGAAATACTTATAGTCTCCTTAAAGCCTATTAGGTTATCTGTAAATCTAGAAAGAAAGCCACATTTCATAAGACCAGCAGTATAGCTATTTGCACATGTGGCTGATTAAAATTAAATAAAATTTTAAAACCCACATTTTAAAGAGATATTTTACCAAAAGTGCCAATAGGCTGGATTAAAAAAGGCTTACTATTAAAGGATAAAACAGTTTTGGGATCCCCACTTGCCTACAAAGAAAAATATAAGCTTACCAAGATACTCAGCTTCTCAAGATGCGTATTATTCCAGTGCTCTTATGAGATGTGGTCTAGGAGGATAATAGAAAAGAAGGCTCTTTCAGAGAAACAATTTCAGCACCTAGGAAAACACTGGACTGAGCAAAATAAAGGCCTAATCAAGTAACATTTCCTTCCATTGGGAATGCTTGTTGAGCTATCAGTCACTGCCCCAGGATTATATATTTGAGGTAAGTGCGTTTCATTTGAAAGATCTCCAAATCTCCACCCAATAGAAAGACTATCATCAGACACTAGGTCTTGATTTTTTGCTGAGACTGAATGAGCATTCAGGATTTCTTCTTTAGAGGTGGGGGTGAATATAGTTGGACTGCAGAAGGAAGGAAACTAAATATTTTTTATCAAGATAGCAGTCAGTAATATATTTTCTTGTAATGCTTTTCAATCCATTGACTTTTGGCTTGGGCATGGGCTTGCTTTGACAACATGCCAGTTCTGAGTAAAAGCTTTGAGGTACAAATGAGTTCCCACCAGCTTTCTGGTTCCTCACCTTAGCCATAAAAACAATAACAAACTGGTCCCCAAAGAGGGTCTTGTCAGCCTGGATCTTGGAATGAGAAGACACATGGAGCAGAGCCAGAGGCCAGAGCAACACTGGGGCCAAGCAGTAGCTGACACCAAGCTACATATAATGTGAGAAAGGAAGAAATTTTTATCATTGTAGAACACTAAGTTTCATGATTGTTGGTTACCATAGACAAACTAACCAAAATAGATGCTTAGTTCATTTTTTTCACACTTTCTTCTCTTTTCCTAATTAAAGAAATTCAAGTTATAATAGTTTATTTAAGTACTACTTTAACTGTATTTTACAAGTTTTGATATACAGTATGTTTGTAACCATTCAGTTCTAAATATTTCTACTTCCTGCTTTCATTTTTTTTGTCTCATGTCTAATTTAAAATGAGTTTCCTAATGTTCAAATATTTAGGAGACTTCTAATTATTTTTTTATTGATTTGTAATTTGGTTGTATTTTAGTAAGAAAAGGTGGCCCGTAATATACCAATCCTTTGAAATCTCTTGAAGCTTTCATCAGGGCTCAGTGTGAATTAATTTTAGTAAATACCACAAGTGCAGTAGAAAAGAATGTATGCTGGTACAAAGATCAAAACCAAACAGACATGTAAAACAACAACAACAACAACAACAACACCCATTTGTATCCTCAAAGGACTGATAAATGTGCTTCACTTAGTTACATTTTCCAATGTGCATCTAGGAAGTTTCATTTGGAATCAGTATCTAGAAAACCCTTTGCCCGGAGAACAGTTTAGTGATGATAAAATTTTTTAAAACATTTGTTCATTCAAACAAGGAGTCAGTTGGGGTGGGCGGAGATTGTTGGGAGCAAGGACTGAGATAAAGGACGTGGACATATTCAAATGGAATAGGAATTTGGAAATACTCCCACAGCCTCTCCTCATCCATCACACCTCTCACTCGTCCCCCACCCAGCCTTTGAAATGTTACCAGTGAGTGCTTTTCCTTCTTTCCCTCTCTCCTTTCTTCTCTTCTTTCTCAATCATTTATTAAATACTTATTGTGTACCAGGCACTGTGGTGGATATGAAGATGAATGAGTCTTGGCCTCTACCTTCAAACTGTTGCACATTTATTAAGACACCAATAACAATAATGAAAGGCAAACTAAACACAACACACAATGTGTTGGGGAACAAATGAGAGACCAGCCAGAGTGCTCCGGGTGGAGGAAGGATGCTAAGTACCCCCAGTTTGGGATAAGAATTTGTCTGGATCCTTACGAAAATAATCACTCTGCTTTCCCTGATTGGAATATGTATAACATCAGAAATGCACCTAAGATTATCACTGAATGCATCAGTTTCCTAGAGGAAAGAATACTTGGATCCCTATCGTGTTTTTATGCCTGCCAATGCCATAAGGTTTCCTGTAGATGATTACACAAGTTCTCTTTTGTTCATTAACTCTCTACTTCAGTTATGGCATACATTAATAATGATCTGTATTCTTTATAAAAGTTCTTTCCAACAGGAATACATAGTGAGCCACATATTTAATTCAAAATCTTCTAGTAGTAATATTTCAAAAAGTAACCAGAAACAAAATTAATTTAGTGATATATGTTATTTAACTTAACATATTCCAAATATTGTCATTCAAATATGTAATAACCAACACAAAAATATTGATGATATTTTATCATCTTTTTTGTTGTATTACATCTGAAATTCAGTGTGTATTTTACATTTACACCACATTTCGATTCACACTAGCCACGTTTCAAGTATTCATTAGTCACATATAACTAACGTCTAGCATATTGGATAGCTCAGATTGGATAATTAAAGCATAGACGAATTGTTAAATATTTATATTGTTTATAACACAGGTAGGAAGGAAGAAAATATAGTCATCAGTACAACCGTTTATGAAAGTCAAAGAGGTTTATACATTAAATGTCTAAATAAACTTGAGAACAACAACAACATAAGTAAAGGCTATGTATAAAATTCAAGTTCAGGTTCACAAATAAACAGAGATCTTTTTAAGAGACTGATAAATTATTGTTTCTCCTATTTATATGAGATTATTTTTGTTTTTAATTTACGTCAATGTGTTTTAAATTATCTTGTTTACAGGGTGGAGAGTTCTTAATGTAATAAGTCATCACAATAGCAAATGCAATGACTTTTTGGCCTTGTAGAGAGGAAATCCCATACTATAAGGGGCTGCAGGACTGCAGGGTGGGGCCCTGTTATTCTGCAGAACAAGCCAGGCAAGTTAATCAAGCCTTAATTCAGAGCCAAAATGAAAATAATGGCTGCTTGGGTTAAACTTCATGTGTTCTGAGAATGGGGCACATGTTTGAACAAGTCCTAAACTTCATTAATTGAGCAACTGACATATTCAGTGCACGTTGTTAATCCCTGGGATCAGTAGTTTTATCAACCAGTTACACAAACCAGTATCTCATCCACAACTAATAAAAATATTACAGAATGTTATCAGTTTTTGTTTTTGTTATTTATGGAGAACTAAAGAATAACTCAAGTTTCTTTGTGGTAATGAGCATACCAGACTTCAATGAATGCAGAATTATTGGAAAAGAAGTAGATAGGGGTAAAGGAAACACAATTCTCTGATCTCTGTGCTGTGAAGTCTGACTGTTAATGGAAGATATGAGAAAATACCAGAATTTATGACAGAGGGGTGGACTGAGGGAGCTAGATTCATGTGAGCCATGTGACAAAGGAAGATTTAAATTGAAATTGTTTGAACTTTGAGTCCATAGTCCTTTAAAGTTTACTGAGCTCGCATTTTTCATGCTAAAAATACTGTCATTATTACTTTGTTATTCTATACTTCGTGCAGTGAGTATAAGATTTAATATTCAATTTTATGAAACAAAACAAAAAAACAATACCCAAACTTCATCTAGATATTGTGAAACACAACTTAAAAATCCATTTGCCAAACTTCCTTCAGGGGCTAGGTTGTTCACAGATTGAAGAATGGCTTTTGGAGATTAAAGTTTCCAACTCATTCCTGTTTTATAATAATAGTCATATTCAGTGACAGAATATTGGTACAACACTGCGAAATTCTACGCAGTGTGAGATAATTACCAGCATTACCCAGATGGTCCTCAATGAGCCCTAATTGAATGCAAAACATAAAGGTCATATGCTAAATAGATATAAGATAAACATCATCACCACATCCATGTAGTAGCCTCCCAGGCTTCTATGACATATGAGTAATGTTTGAATTGCTGTCATCAATATTTTTTAAAAAGTACTTGGTGTCCTTCTAAGTTTTATAAAGTATGCAGTTTGCAAAGTGAGTCCAACCTTAAATGTACCCCCCAGCCCCTCTCACTAATTATTCATTACGCTTATTTCCCAGCCGACTTCTCATTTCCATAACCTATTTTCCTCTTCACCTTTATACCTCTCTGCTCTAGTTTTTAATTTTTTTTCTTTCTTACTTTCAATGCAAAAGTACATTATGTCCCTAGATAGCACATTTTTTTTTTATATTCAGGTTAATATTCTTAGACTAAAACATTTATCTATACCACTATTGGTCCCTGAAGCAATCCTGAAACGGCAATCCATTTAAAGCAAAACTCCAGTCTAGATGCAAAGGCATGATCCCTCAGCTATAAAAGGGGTACAAATTTCAATGTAATTCCTATTCGTGCTATTCATTCTAAAGTCTATGGAGCCCCTTACTTAACTATATTTACAGTGTAAGAGAACATGTAACCAAAAAGGTCATCTCTTCCTTTACATTTCCGGTAAAGTAAGTGGTTGAAGAAAGTAACAGCCTTGAACAGGGAATCTTGTCCCCAGGTATAAGCCTCCAGCTAAACATTGGCTGCTGGACCATGAAAAACACGTTCAACTTCTCTAAACCTCTGTTTTCTCATATGTAAAATAGGAATAATAAAGTAACCACATTAACGGGTTCCTGGGTGGCTCAGTCAGTTAAGTATCTGACTCTTGCTTTGGTGCTCAGGTCATGAGCTCACCATTGGTGAAATGGAGCCCCTTGTTGGGCTCTGCACTGACAAAGGACCCTCCTTGGGATTCTCTCTCTCCCTCTCTCTGCCCCTCCCCACTAGCACAGCATGTGTACTCTCTCACTCTCTCAAATTAAATAAACAAAAAGTGTTTTTTAATTAAAAAATAAAGTACCTACAATGTTCAAAAACACAGATTGAAAAAAGGATGATCAAGGGTGCCTCGTGGCTCAGTCGGTTAAGTGTCCAACTTCAGCTCAGGTCATGATCTCTCAGTTTGTGAGTTCAAGTCCTGCATCAGGCTCTGTGCTGACAGCTCAGAGCCTGGAGCCTGCTTCAGATTCTGTGTCTCCCTCTGTCTCTGCCCCTCTCCCACTCACACTCTGTGTCTCTGTCTCTCAAAAATAAATAAACACTAAAAAAATTTTTTTTAAAGAGAAAAGGATGATCAGATGGCAGGCACTGTGGCTAGGGGCTGGGAAAGGGCTGTCGCAGTTTGAATAGAAAACAAAATTAATGCTTGATTCTTTCCCTTTATTTACCAGTTTGGCACATTACATTTGGTTGATAAATCTTTTCAATCTATTTTCATTGATAGCCTCCTCCATTTTAGTCTCTCAATATTTATTTGTTGGAAAAATTGAGGGATTTGACTTTAGACTTTTCCTCAGTCTGGATTTTGCTAATTGTATCCCTGTGGTATAGTTAGTAGTTTCCCGTGTTCTCTGTCAAATTTAGATTTGATTTTTTTTACACTTTTCTATAGGTGATGTATTTTTCCATCATGGGGTACACAGTCTTCAGGCACCTGGGTGGCTCAGTTGGTTAAGTGACTGATTCTTCATTTCAGCTGGGATCATGATCTCACCGTTTGTGGACTCTGTGCTGACAGTGCAGAGCCTGCTTGGGATTCTCTCTGACCCTCCTTCTAAATAAATAAACTAAAACAAAAGGAGGTACACAGTCTTTCTTTTAATTTTATAAGCTGCCGATGATGCTCAAAGTCTGGATCACTGATGGGGATCAATGGGGTACAAGGGACAGTGAAAAAGATAACACCACAATTCTATCATTCCTTCATTTGTTTCCTAGAATATTTCTATAAAGGGAAATTTCCCCTCATCTACCACTTGTTTACCCAAAGGTATGAAATAGGAAAGGCACAGTAAATGCTTGAACCCACTCTATTCTCCTATTTCTAACCAGTTCTAAAAATGAGAGTAGGTTTCCTAGCATTCTAGGACCAATACATTTTGTTGGTGGCTATTGACTTATTTTTTGTTAAATATAATTTCTAAGTATTATTAAGAACCCATTGATTTAAATGTATTTGGTATTAAAGTTATTGTAGTTTGCATCCTTACTGATGATCAACTCATTTCATCTTTTTTTTTTCTGATAACACTGATTTACTGTCATGTATGGTTACTTGCACAGTTAACTAAAAAAATAATCAGGCAGGGTGCCTGAGTGGCTCAGTCAGTTGAGCATCTGACTCTTGACTTTGGCTCATGTCATGATCCCAGGGCCGTGGGATCAAGCCCCGCATTGGGCTCCGCGCTGGGTGTGGAGCCTGCTTGGGATTCTTTCTCTTTGCGTCTGCCCCTCTCCCCTACTCACGTTCTCTATGTCTCCAAAATAAATTTAAAATAAAGAATAATCAGACAAAAATCAGTAAATATAAAGAAACTTTGAAAATAACAGTTTACATACTAGCATATATGAAACACTGCTCAACCGACTATACATTTTTTTCTAGTATTATTAGAATTATACCATCTGTTGCCAGTAGGATCCTCTTTATGTTAATTCCTGAATCCTTTTAACATGACCCTCATAGTGTTTGATAACCTCCTTGCTTATTAATATGGTAAAATGTTTCAAACTCATGTGGTACATTTTTTGTTCCAAGTACTTTGGTTTATTTTAGTGGGAAACGCTATTTCAAGAAAAAAGAGTGAGTGAAAGGGGCATCATTGCTCTTTGGTTAGTCATAGTTTTTAGGCCTTTTCATTAGACTAAGTAAATGTTCTGCACACAATATCACCAGGGGGGTAAGGGGTGGGTTCCCCTTTACATCTAACAAGCAATTAATTTTTAGATACCATTTGGGTGTCTATAATTCAACTCAGTTCTGACACTATCTGACTACAGATAGCATCAGAGTCTACACTACAAGACTACACCTCAACATAAATACTTCAGATACCACTCATAAGCCCAAGTCATCACCTGTACTCCTGACTGACCTGCTAAAGATTACAGGGTCCAACAACCCCTCCTTGCATTTGATTAATTTGCTAAAGTAGCTCAGAGAACTCAGAGAAGCATTTTGCTTACCAGGTCACTGGTTTATTATATACAGTTATAATGTGGGAACAACTAAATGGAAGAGATACATAGAGCAAGGTACAGGAAAGGGTTTGGAGCTTCCATGCCCCCTCCAAGTACACCATTCTTCCAAGTCTGCACAGGTTCACCAACCCAGAAGCTCTCTAAATCTTGTCCTTTGGGGAATTTATAGAGCCTTTATTACATAGGCACAATAAATCATTGGCCATTGACAATTGTTTCAACTTCCAACCTCACTCCCCTCCACGGAGGTTCGGATTGGGGTGAGGGGGTGGGATTGAAAGTCCCAACTCTTGGGGTGCCTGGGTGGCTCAGTCGGTTAGGCATCCGATTTTGGCTCAGGTCATGATCTCATGGTTCGTGGGTTTGAGCCCTGCGTTGGTCTCTGTGCTGACATCTCAGAGCCTGGAGCCTGCTTTGGATTCTGTGTCTCCCTCTCTCTCTGTTCCTCCCCTGCTCTCACTCTGTCTCTCTCTCTTAAAAATAAAGATTAAAAACAAAAAATTTTAAAAAGTCCCAACTCTCTAGTCACAAGGTTGGTTCCCCTGGCAAATAGCCACCATCCCTAGTTAAGGTCCAAAAGTCACCTTTATAACAACAAATGACACCTTTCTCACTCTTACCACTTCAGAAATTCCAAGCGTTGTAGGAACTCTGTGCCAGGAACAGTAGACAAAGACCAAATATATATTTCTTATTATAAATTACAATATCACACAAAGCTAGGATTTAGTTTTTAGATAAATTACATCAAGATTGCTATGGTTATGGATTGAATGCTTATGTCCCTCAAAATTCATATGTGGAGATCCTAACACCCAAGGTGATGGTTTTAGGCAGGGTACCACTTTGAGATGTGATTAGGTCATAAGAATGGTATTAGTTCCCTTAGTAGTTCCCCAGAGAGCTCTCTAGCCTGTCTTCACCGCATAAATATATAACTAAGAAGACAGCCATCTGCCCACAACTGTATGATCAACTAATCTTTGACAAAACAGGAAAGAATATCCCATGGGAAAAAGACAGTCTCTTCAACAAATGGTGCTGAGGAAATTGGACAGTGACATGCAGAAGAATGAAACTGGACCACTTTCTTACACAATACACAAAAATAAATTCAAAATGGATGAAAGAACTAAATGCGAGACAGGAAACCATAAAAATCCTAGAAGAGAAAACAGGCAGGAACTTCTCTGACTTTGGCTACTGCAACTTCTTACTAGACGCATTGCCAGAGGCAAGGGGAACAAAAGCAAAAATGTACTATTGGGATTTCATCAAGATAAAAAGCTTCTCCACAGCAAAGGAAACAATCAACAAAACTAAAAGGCAACCAATCGAATGGGAGAAGTTATTTTCGAATGACATATCAGATAAAGGGTTAGTATCCAAAATCTATAAAGAACTTTTCAAACTCAACACCCAAAAAACAAAGAATCCAGTGAATAAATGGGCAAAAAACATGAATAGACACTTCTCCAAAGAAGACATCCAGATGGCCAACTGACACATGAAAAAATGCTCAACTTCATTCATTATCAGGAAAATACAAATCAAAACCACAATGAGATACCACCTCACACCTGTCAGAATGGCTAAAATTAACAGCACAAGAAACAACAGGTGTTGGTGAGGTTGCAGAGAAAGGCGAACCCTCTTGCACTGTTCGTGGGAATGCAAACTGGTGCGTCTACTCTGGAGAACACTATGGAGGTCCCTCAAAAAACTGAAAATAGAACTACCCTATGACCCAGCAATTGCACTATTAGATATTTACCCAAAGGATACAAAAATACAGATTCAAAGGGATGCATACACTCCAATGTTTATAGCAGCAATTTTAACAATAGCCAAACTATGGAGCGAGCTCAAATGTCTGTTGATTGACGAATGATAAAGAATATGTGGTGAACACACACACACACACACACACACACACACTCACACTCAGCCATCAAAAAGAATGAAATCTTGCCATTTGCTATGACATGGATGGAGCTAGCGTGTATTATGCCAAGTGAAATAAGTCAATCAGAGACAATACCATATGACTCCATTCATATGTGGAATTTAGAAGCAAAACAGAGGGAAACAAACCACAAGACACTCTTAATGATACAGAAAAAACTGAGTTTTGATGGAGGGAGGTGGGTAGGGAATGGGCTAGATGGGTGATGGGTCTTAGGAGAGCATTTGTGATGAGCACTGGGTGTTGTATGTAAGTGATGAATTGCTGAATTCTACTCCTTAAACCAATATTACAATATAAACCAATATGTTAACTAAAATTTAAATTAAAAACATAAATAAAAATAATAAAAAGAAGACAGCTATCTGCAAATAAGGAACTAGGCTTTCATCAGACACCAGATCTGCCAGTATATTGACCTTGGACTTCCCAGACTCCAGAAGTATGAGAAATAAATTTCCATTGTTTAAGCCACCCAGTCTATGGTATTCTATTATAGCAGCCTGAATGGACTAAGATACCTACTGTATCTTCCTATTTAAATTAGAGACTGTAGGGCTTTTAATCTCTCCTATCTTATATTTTTATTTCCTGTCTCCTATTCTGAGGATAACAATCTGACTTTGAAGGACACAGGGATAGTTGAATTAAGTCATCACATAACTACTGATTATTAACATATAACATTCTTAGAATAAAATGCCAACACTATGCCTAACAATTATTACTGATAACAGCTTTAAGATTTTTAAAAATTTTTCATTGATTACACTTTCTTTTGTCCATAGGGCATACCCCATTAGGTACATACACTCAAATTCCTGGGTTTTAAAGTCATGTGGAATGAAAAACTTCTTCGTTGTATGGCTACACCACAAACTGAATATATGTATGTGGGGCTGTTAGAGTTTTTTTGTCTTTTCGGTGAATAGATTTTTTCAATCAACCAAAATGTTTAATTATGTAAAATACTTACATAGTTCCAAAATCAAATATACCAATAAGGTATATTAAAGAAGTCCAGTTTGTATCTCTGTCCTCTCCATCCATTTTCTCCCCTTAGAGGTAACCTTTTTTTTTTTTTTAATGTTATGGGTTTTTTCTTCATTGTTTTATCTAGATAGCATATTAAGATACATGTATACCATACACATTTTCTCCTCCTTGCTTTTTCACTTCACAATATATTTTAGACATATCCATAGTAGTGCTTGGAGATTTTTTCCATTCTTTTTAGTGGCTGACTAATGCCCTCATTGGATGGTTATGATATAGTCTACTCAACCACTCCTCTTTTGAGGTATACTTGAGGTATTTCTAGTATTTTGATAAGATAAAAAGTCTTTCAACAGTTTTGAGCAGATGCTTTTTCAGTTTGTGCTAGTGTAACTTTGGGATTGATTCCTAGAAGTGGAATTTCTGGGTCAAAGGGTAAAGGCATATGTAATTTCTAGATGTTTCCAACTTCCTTCCATAAACATTGTATCATTTTGCATTCACATTGGCAGTGTATAAGAGTTCCTATTTTCCTACAGCCATGCCAAGAGAGCATGTTGACAAACTTTTGGATTTTTGCCCATAAAACAGGTGAGAAATTTTATCTTAGTGAGCTTTTAAAAATTTTTTTATTGTCTATTCACTTTTGAGAGATGAAGAGACAGAGAGTGAGCAGGGGAAGAGCAGAGAGAAAGGGAGACACGGAATCTGAAGCAAGCACCACGCTCTGAGCTGTCAGCACAGGGCCCAATTCAGGGCTCCAACTCACAAATCTTGAGATCATGACCTGAGCCAAAGTCGGATGCTTAACTGACTGAGCCACCCAAGCGCCCCTCTTAGTGAATTTTAATATGCATTTCTCTTATTATGACCAAGTATGATCATCATTCCATATTTTAAAAACCTTTTACATTTTTTAACTATCCATTTTTCTAGCTCATTTTTTTCTATATAATTGTTGGGTTTTTTAATTGTCTAGGTCTTTATATATTAGGAATGGTTGTGAGATAAACTGAAAGTATTTTTTTCAGTTTGTCATTTTTCTTGCATCTCAAAAAATTCTATATATATATACATATATATGTGTGTATATATATATATAGACATATATACAGGCATTCATATATACATATGTAATACATGTGTACAAAAATACACTTTTATCTACCCTATTGCTTTTGGATGTACAGTCATATTTAGGACTTTACCCACTTATATTTATCCACTTCTATTTATAAAGGAATTCACACATATTACCTCTGGTACATGTATGGTTTCATATTTTTATATTTAAATCTCATACATGTGGAATTTATCCTAGTGTATGGTTTGGGGAATTAATTCAGATATATCTTTTTCCATAACCTACCTTGTTATCATTTATTTTACAAATTCATCTTCTCCCATTATTTGAGATTCCGTCTGTGGTAGGTAGAATAATGCCTTCCCCCCAGAAAGATGTCTATGTCCCAATGCCTGGAAGCTGTGAATTTGTTTACAAGGCAAGGAGTAATTAACTCGCAGATAGAACCAAGTTTGCTAATCAGCTGACCTTAACATAAGGAGATTACTCTTATCCAGGTTGGCTCCTCTAATCACAGCATCCTTTAAAGTGGAAGAGGGAGGCTGAAGAGGAAGTCAGAGTCAGAGAAAGATTTGAAGATACTACATTGCTGACTTTGAAGGTAAAGGAAGGAGCCAGGAGCCATAAGCTATGGAATACAAGAGCTCTGTTGAAGCTGGAGAAGGAAGTGGATTTTCTCCCTAAAACCTACAAAAGGAATGCGTCCATGCAGACACCTTGACTTTAACTCACTGAGAACCATTTTAGATTTCTGACCTATAGAACAAACTGCAAGACGACTAAATTTGTGTTGTTTTAAGTCACTAAATGTGTGTAATTCATTACAGCAGCAATGGGAAACTAGTACATCCTCTTTATTGTAAACTACATTTAGGAATTAATTTAGTTATATTTCTGGATTTTCTATTCTATTCCGTCAGTCTGTTTTTCTATGTGCCAATATAGCACTTGTAATTATAGAAGCTTTGTGTAAGTTTTAATATCTAGAGATGCCCCCCTCTCCCTTTCTTCCCCACTGTTTTCCTGGCTGTTCTCACTTGTTTATTTTTCTTTTTTTTATTATTATTTTTTTTAATTTTTTAATGTTTATTTATTTTTGAGACAGAGACAGAGCATGAGCAGGGAAGGGTCAGAGAGAGAGGGAGACACAGAATGTGAAGCAGGCTCCAGGCTCTGAGCTGTCAGCACAGAGCCTGACGCGGGGCTCGAACTCACGGACTGTGAGATCATGACCTGAGCCGAAGTCGGATGCTTAACCGACTGAGCCACCCAGGCGTCCCTATTTTTCTTAATAAAGTTTATAATCAATTTGTCTACTCCAGGAAAAAAGAAAGAAAGAAAAAACCTTGATGGTATTCTTAGTATCAGTAGTCTTTTGACCTCGGGAATCACATACTTGATTTATGATGGAGGCTCAGTGATTCATACAATGAAAAATAAGACCGGTGTACCTGGTATAATATGCCAGGAGCTATGGTTGAAGAGTATTTTTTAAAAATTACTTGGCAGGGGCGCCTGGGTGGCGCAGTCGGTTAAGCGTCCGACTTCAGCCAGGTCACGATCTCGCGGTCCGTGAGTTCGAGCCCCGCGTCGGGCTCTGGCCTGATGGCTCAGAGCCTGGAGCCTGTTTCCGATTCTGTGTCTCCCTCTCTCTCTGCCCCTGCCCCGTTCATGCTCTGTCTCTCTCTGTCCCAAAAATAAATAAACGTTGAAAAAAAAAAAAATTAAAAAAAAAAAAATAAATAAAAAAAATAAAAATTACTTGGCAATAAGGTGTGTATACAAACAATTCCTTTG
Organism: Leopardus geoffroyi; assembly: GCF_018350155.1. NCBI lineage: Eukaryota > Metazoa > Chordata > Mammalia > Carnivora > Felidae > Leopardus > Leopardus geoffroyi. Next base: position 111,739,960 of record NC_059341.1, read on the forward strand.
TTATTAAGTCTTTTTAATTAATGCCAAGTGACGGAAACCACATTCAAACTAACTTAAGGGCAAAATATTAATTCGCTCACACAATTGAAAATCCCAAATGAGATTGAGAGCAGGTACTAAGATGACATCACAGGCAAGTCGCTATTTCTAACCTCTTCCTTTCTCACTGCCGTCTCTCTGCTTACATACACCCTCTCTGTGTATTGGATCCCAGTAGCCATAGACGTGCACTTCACCAACTTAGCAACTCCTGAAAAAAAAGTGTGCCTCTTTCTCAGTAGTTTCAGCAAAAGTTTAAAACCTTTGATCTCTCCAGCAAGGGCAGTGCAAAAAGACTTCAGATAACTATATAAGAATTCTAAAAACTAGGGGCGCCTGGGTGGCTCAGTCAGTTAAGCTTGCAGCTCGGTTTCAACTCAGGTCATGATCTCATGTTTCATGAGATTGAGCCCTGCATCAGGCTCCATGCTGACAGCATGGAGTCTGTGTGGGATTCTCTCTCTCCCTCCCTCTCTCTGCTTCTCCCCTTCTCTCTCTCTCAAATTAAATTTAAAAATTATTAAAAAAATAAAAAGAAAAAGAATGCTAACTGGGTGTTGTATGGAAACCAACTTGACAATAAATTTCATATATTGAAAAAAAAAGAATGCTAAAAGCTAATAATCTTTCCAAGTAAAGACAAGAGGAAGAGACTTGTTAGGAAAAAAAACCATGGCAGGGTGAGAGAACATGCTACACCTGAGGGGCTCTGGGAATTCATATAGCTGTTGCAGAACTTGCACAGGAAGACAGTAGGATTCGAGACTGGGAAGCAACAGACAGATCTTTCAAGCCAGGTTAAAGAGTTTGCACCTGGTCCTAAGTGCTATCAGATGGTTTTAAAAGGGAGAGAGTTATGATGAGATTTTGTTTTAGGAGAACAACCATGTTGATTATTTAAAACTGGATTGGGCAGGGTGCCTAGGTGGCTCAGTTGGTTAAGCATCCAACTCCAGCTCAGGTCATGATCTTACGGTTCCTGAGTTCAAGCCCCGTGTCAGGCTCTGTGCTGACAGCTCAGAGCCTGGAGCCTGCTTCGGATTCTGTGACTCCCCCTCTCCCTCTACCCTTCCTCTACCTGTGCTCTCTCCCTCTCTCTCTCTCTCTCTCTTAAAAACAAATAAATAAACATTAAAAAAATGGATTGGGCAGGAAGGATAAAACCAGATGACCCAGGGGAAGGCTACCGTGGTAGTTTTCAGCAACATAACGGGAACAAAAATTAAGGAAGAGTCACTGTCTTATACCTGAAACCAATGTAATGTAACACTGAGTATCAACCATACACCCAATTAAAAAAAAAAAAAAGTTGAAGAGAGGGGAAGGATTAGGTCATCTTTTTTTTCCAAAGAGTTTCCTAAGGAACACTAATTCAGCTGAATATTAAGGTATTATGTATTATGTTAAAAAAAATTGTAGCCAAATAAACTGAGGTCACTTTGTTTACTGTAGGACTTTTCAGAATATTTAATATACTGATGTGTGTGTTCCACCATCCCAAAATAGTAACTTTGTCAATTCCATTCATTTGGGTCATCATGCTAATGGGATGTTTTTTTGGCCACTCTTTTGGAAATACTGGACTGGAGAGTAGGAAAAAAAAGGTGGTAAGATATAAAATATATATGATAAGTAATATAATAAATAACATTAAAATAGGAAATAATATAAATAAATATATCATTTGTATTCTACTAAACATAAATAAAATATTTCAGAATGGCTCTTCTAAGACATTTGATCAGATAATCTATGACAAGTGTGTCAAAGAGCCTAAAAGCCAGATTGCAATAACTTTAAGTTGTAGCTCTTGTTGGGCTGCCCAGTAATACAACATTTTATTTAGGAAAACTCATCGTATTTTGAGAGACTTCTTTCTATCCTTCAGGCACTAGTGCCCTGATGCCTCACCAAAAGCTACTGTTTTTAAAAGCATTTACCACAGATATTTTTAAGAAAAACAATGTAATGTGTTACCACAGCCTACTTCCCCACCCTAAATAGATGAGTAAGACTTCTTTCTTTGTACTTCCAGGTACCCAGTGGTAGCCAGCCTCCAAGAGGGGCCTCCTGGTAATGATCTTCTAAGCAACAGCCAGTGAGGAACTAAAGCCTCTTGCCAATAACCATGAGTGAGCTTGGAAGTCTCAGTCAAGTTTTCAGAGACTGTAGCCATGGCTGGTATCTTGATGACAACTTCATGAGAGACCCTGAGACAAATCAGCATGGTGTCATGTGCTTCCATTTCTGTTAATCATTCTATCAAACTTCTAGTCCCTTAGTTTCAAAATGTTAGAGTCAACTTTGTTCCACTTCCTCATGCCCATGTCGGTCATAAGGTACAGCTTTCTACTGTCTCTTCCTTTGTATACTTGTGGCCCCTACTCTAGCTGAGCTTTTAATACCTATTAGTCTACTACAGTTAATCCCCAGCTCCCCTCTCTTCCCCTCATGACCCTTCATTATCCTTTTATACCGATTTATTCTGCACCCAAACCCCAGATTAGTCATATTTACTTTAGCTAGTTCAACATCTAAGGCCATGCATGCTCTTGCCCCAGCTAAATCTTCCAGATTTGACAATGAAAGAGCTAGCTTTGGGAGCCCTTACTCATGCCTATTCATTGGCTCTTGCCTGCCCCTTCCACTGCTGCCATGCCACCTCAAATATAATATATTGAGTTAAAATGGAGTGCTCACTATGTAAGTGAGACATCAAGAAGAAATCCTTAGCAACTACTTCACCAGATTTCCACCCAAGATTTTCCTTTGTGGAGAAATTCTATAGCTACCCATTTTTTCCCCATTACTTCTTATATACTGTTTTAAGTAATCTGGACTGTAGGGTACAATGGATTGAGTTCCTTTTTTCCTCATACCTAGAATCATTTTCTCACATTGATTCCACATGCAGTGCTGTGGTTAAGAGCGTGGGTGTGCTATTCACACTACCTGGGATCAAAGACCTGCTCTACCATGTACTTATTTTGTGGCCTTGGGCAAGTTAATTAACACCTCTGCACCTCTGTTTCCTCATTTGTAAAAAAAAAAAAAAAAAGCATAATAAAAAAATCTAACTTATACAATTTTTGTGAAGATAAGCAGTTAATTCCCAAAATATTTAAGGAACTCATGTACCTTAAGAGGGAAAAAAAGATTCAATTAAAAAGAGGGCTGAGGGGGCGCCTGGGTGGCGGAGTCGGTTGAGCGTCCGACTTCAGCCAGGTCACGATCTCGCGGTCCGTGAGTTCGAGCCCCGCGTCAGGCTCTGGGCTGATGGCTCAGAGCCTGAAGCCTGTTTCCAATTCTGTGTCTCCCTCTCTCTCTGCCCCTCCCCCATTCATGCTCTGTCTCTCTCTGTCCCAAAAATGAATAAACGTTGAAAAAAAAAAAAAGACCAAGGCTGCTTGGTATTAAAAAAAAAAAAAAAAAAAAAAACTAAATATAGAACTACCCTCAATCCAGCAATTGCACTACTTCGTATTTAGCCAAAGACACAAAAATACAGATTTGAAGAGCTACATGCACCCTCGATGTTTATAGCAGATTATCAACAATAGCCAATCTGTAGAAAAAGCTCAAATGCCCATCAACTGGTGATGAATGGATAAAGAAGAGGTGGTGTACATATACAACGGAATATTACTCAGCCATCAGAAAGAATGAAATATCATTTGCAACGATGTGGATGGAGCTCGAGAATATTATGCTAAGTGAAGTAAGTCAGTCAGAGAAAGACAAATACATATGATTTCACTCATATGTGGAATTTAAGAAACAAAACAAATGAACATATGGGAAGTTGGGGGAGGGGAGAAGAGAGGGAAGCAACCACAAGAAACTCTTATATTTGTTGAGAGCAAATTGAGGGTTGATGGAGGGAGGTGGGTAGGGGATGGGCTAGATGGGTGATGGGCATTAGGAGGGCCCTTATTGTGATGAGCACTGGGTATTGTATGTAAGTAATGATTCACTAAGTTCTACTCCTGAAATTACTATTGCACTGTATATTAGCTAACTACATAGAAGTACTGACATTTTTAAAAAATACTTTAAAAATACAATATACTTGAACCAACCAAGGGCTGCTGAAGGGGAAGTTGGTGGGGGTATGGGCTAAATGGGTAATGGACATTAAGGAGGGCACTTGTTGAGATATGCTCTGGGTGTCATATGCAAGAGATGAATCACTGGGTTCTACTCCTGAAGCGAAGACTACACTGTATGGTAACTAACTTGAATTTAAATTTAAAAAATAAAAATATTATATACTTGAAAGTTACTAAGAGAATAGACCTTAAGTGTTCTCACTACAATAAAGAAATGATAATTATGATAGGGAATGGAGGCGTAAACTAATGCTACTGTGAAAATCATTTTGCATTATATGCATATCAAATCAATATTTGTATATCTTAAACCTATACAATGTTATATGTCAATTACATCTCAATGAAGTTGGAACAATCAATGAAAAATCTATATTGACTAAAACAATATCTGAAAAAAAAGACATAGAGTGAGCAGAATGAAAAATAACAGTAACAAGAGAGAAACATGAGCCAGAAGATCCCAGTTTAAATCAAGGGCAGGCACATTACATGGTTCTTAAACTAGTGACACAGAGGGTCAAGAAGTGTGCCTGGAGTCAGAGTCTGGAGCAAGGATCTAGAGCCCTGAGAACTGAGCAGAGATACATATTGGCTGTTGCCACCTTCTCCCACTGCCTACACACAAAACCCACATTCATGTAGGGAAGCAGTGGAATATGGTGGAAAGGACTCTGGACTAGGAACACATTCCTGTGAGTTAGGGGCCAGACTCTGCCACTCGCTAGCTTTGTGATCTCTGAGGACCCCTTTCCTCATTCAGGAGGGAATAATATTACTGTCTTCAAAACATGATCATAAAGATTAAATAGTACTTCCATTGAGAGGGAGGGTAACTAGATAGTCTCTAAATTCCTTTCTAAGACTCAGATTGTACATCTGTAATTAACTGTAACCCTATTATTTTTATTACCATCTCCCTACCTATAAGAAAGCTCAGAAGTCTTGCCCAAGTTGCTAGGCACACCATGCTCTCAGTGAATCCATTATTACATATGCAATAATGGCAGCCTAACATGAGGGGTGGCCAAGTGCAGGCAGGGAACTTCTAAGAGTGTCATGAATCAACCAGTGCTGTCCTTTCTCAGCATGGTCACTAAGGAAGAAAGTCGGCTTGCTCTCAACACAAACAGAGATAGTCACTTGAAAACCTCTGAATGTTTAAATGTTGGCAATAATTCAAGTATTTAGCTTGTTTAGGCCACATGAAGCCTGTCTACAGGCCCAGCTTCTGTTCCCAGCCACGAGTTTTTTCCCACCCATCTTCACCTTAATCCTTCTAGGAATCCATGTATTTCAAGAGGACAAAAGTAGTCTTCAAAAGACTGAATGGTGGATTTCCAGGTGATCCTACAGTAAAGAACATGAGACGCTTAGAGCACAACATATTTTCAGCACCCTTAAATCAAGCTTTTCTTTTACTTTGCTTGTTTGTATAAATGGAGGGTCTATTTTGAACTAGGTGGTCAGGGAGGCCTCTCTGAGGACATGACATTTAAACTAAGAAAACATCCTGTAAAATCTGGAGGGAGACCATCATAGAAAGCAAAACCCTTCAGCGGAAGAAGCACAGAGAGCCCTAGGAAGAGGAGGGAGGCTGGTGACAGAGAGTACAGAGGGTGACAGAGAGGGACGAGCACAGGCACCTCATGCAGGGTGTGGCAGGGAGGACGCCTGGATTTTAGTTTGAGTGCAGTGGGAAGCAAGCGGAAAGCTTTAAAGAAGTAAAAACGTGACATGATTTTATTTTTGCAAGATCACTTACCACTGTGAAAAATGTGTGGAAGAGAAGCAGAAGCAGAGACCCGTGTTTCAGACCATTGCTGAACGTAGGCAAGAGAGAATAGTGACTGTAAGTAAGATGGGGTTATTGGAATTGGAGACAGGTAGATCGATTCAGCATGCATTTTGGAGAAAACGCCAATAAGACATGATGGATACATAATAACCAAAGGGAAAAATAGAAAGGAGAGGGCTGTCAGGGTCAAGTACATTTAGGAAATGCAGGTGTGTGTGTGTGTGTGTGTGTGTGTGTGTGTGTGTGTGTGTGTGTAATCAGAGGCAAGAGGGTGTACATGGAATCATTTTCCCCATAAAACACCTCTTGGGACTCGAATACCCCAGGATACACTTTGTAAAATGTCTGTCAAAGCATAATTTCAAAACATTAAAAAAAATGATGTTTATATATTCAACACTTTAATTAAGGAAACAGCAGATGGTAAAATTGGTTTGAAGAGCACTTGAAGTGGGTATTTTTACTCATTTAAATACAATTGCGGGACACCTGGGTGTCTCAGTCAGTTGGGTGTCTGACTTTGGCTTAGGTCATGATGTCACGGTTCGTGAGTTCGAGCCCTACATTGGGCTCTGCACTGACAGCTCAGAGCCTGGAGCCTGCTTCAGATTCTGTGTCTCCTTCTCTCTATGCTCCTCTCCCACTTGCACTCTGTAACTCTCTCTCTCTCTCTCTCTCTCTCTCTCTCAAAAAATAAAAACATTAAAAAAATTTAAATACACTTGCTAAGTTAGATACAAAATTAATTAATATCCTCCAGGGTGATAATCTTTGGGATTTTCTATTTTGTGACTCAGAAATCATTTGCTTCACCACTGTACACTGTTGTGGAATGATTAATAGCACCCTGGTTTTGAAGACAAATTATATGATTTTTCTATTTACTAAGTGAACATGTAAATTCACAAAATCTGGACATTTAATCAAAAGTGAACAGCAAGTCTAACAATTGCCTAAATATTAGGTAAATGATTTGGGGGTAGGCCTGTTAAAGAATGTTCTCTTATAGTATTGAAAAGACATGCTGCCTCTATTTTTCTTATTTTCAAGTTTGGAATCCTTTTTCTTAGCAGACGCCTTTAAGATCATGAATAATCTCCAAAGATCATTCATAATTAGCCATGAATACAACATACACACACACACACACACACACACACACACACACAAAATGATGGTCTTATTGTGTTCTGGCTATCCCATTTACATAGATATAACATATGATGTTAGCCTCCTTGAATGTATAAAGCCATATAGTGTTAAGAAATTACTGAATTGTCAAATCACTATGTTGTACGCCTGAAACTAATACAACACTGTATGTCAACTATACTTCAATAATAAAGTTTTTTTTAATTTAAAAATAAAAAATTACTAATGCCAGAGAATTACCTTTCATGGGACAATATGTATAAGGAATCTAGGATTGTACTTTGAAAAGCCTCTATGTTGTTTGCCCTTGATCCAGAGGCTACAAAACCAACCCTGAGAAATTTATCTCTATAAGTTTCATTTGCAGTACCTATACCTATGGATGAATTCCTCTCTCATCAAGGTCCCAGTATTTGTTCATGCTCCCGGCCTGACAGAGACGTAGAGAAGCCTGGGATTGGGCTTCTCTTTTGTGTTGATAATTCTTCCCTCCTAAGACAATTTATAGCTCTTAACTGTAGCACTGAACTACTTAAGAAATATCGAATGTACTGAACAAAGCTAATCATTTCTAGCATCCCTCTTTTTATAAGGTAAAAGAATAAATTTAGTGATTGCTCTTATACTCCCTGGGAGGACTCAATATAATTTCAAGTGTAAAAGATATATTGAATTTCCCCTGCCCTGCCCTGTATCTAGGGTCTTGTCTTGGAAGACAAAACAAAGGAGTTACTAAAATAGATTTGGTTGGGGCATCTGGGTGCTTGTTGAGCAACCAAGTCTTGATTTCAGCTCAGGTCATGATACCAGGGTCATGGGATTGAACCCCATGTCAGGCTCCGTGCTGGGATGGAGCCTGCTTGAACTCTCTGTCTCTCTTTCTCTCTCTCTCTCTCTTTCCCTCCCTTTTCCCCTCTCCCCTGCACTCTCTCTCTCTCTCTCTCTCTCTCTCTCTCTCAAATAAATAAAATGAAAAGAATCATGGAAAAAAATAGATTTGGTCACTTGGTTAAGTTAGGATCATGGATATGTAAAAAATAAATCATGGAACATTTGGCTATTTGTCATAAAGAATAACAATAATAGGGGTGCCTGGGTGGCTCAGTCGGTTAAGCGTCCAACTTCGGCTCAGGTCATGATCTCACAGCTCGTGAGTTCGAGCCCCACGTCGAGCCCCGCGTCGAGCCCCGCGTCGAGCTCTGTGCTGACAGCTCAGAGCCTAGAGCCTGCTTCAGATTCTGTGTCTCCCTCTCTCTCTACCCCTCCTCCACTCATGCTCTGTCTCTCTCTATCTCAAAAATAAATAAACATTAAAAAAATTTAAAAAAAGAATAACAATAATATATTTTAAGTACACAACTGTAAGCAACATTAGCTCTTTTAAGTAAAGAGCTCTTTGCTTTTTAATAATAGCAAGATACAGAATATCTACAGAGGAAATTGCATGAAAGGTAAAGGAAAAACTTTTATTACATCTGCAAAGAGTAAAATATGCCAAGTCACACTCATAATTTTCAAAGCGAGAAAACCAAATTTTAGTGTTGCATGAATATAATGTTTAGCAGTAAAAGATACACAAGCTCCATTTTTCTAAATTATTTTTTGGATAACTCCTTCAAAGCTAAATAAATTTTGCTGAAATTTAGCATTTCTATTACTTTTTTTCAGGTTCATTATTTTTAGAGATTATAAACCAAGGAAGTAAAATTTACTTTCTACAAGCCTTCTATAACTTCCTATATCCATGCAAATTTTGTCTTTTACTGTCCTCTTTCATATTCTGAATAACCTGACTTTACTTGGAGTCAAAACTATGCTCCTTTACCCTTGATAAACCAAGGCACATCCATTACACTGATACACAGCTGTGCTCCTTTGTCATTATGGTTTCTAACATCATCTTGATCACTGAAATGAAAGAAAATATATATATTGGTCTCTGCCACTGGTTCCTAGCACAGAATTTCTAAAACCCCTGTAATTTCCAAACTGATAAGAGCACTAAGGCATTTTTTGTTCTAATATTTGGTCTTTGACCCTGGTTCCTGACACAGAGCTCCTAGATTCCTTGGAATATCCTGTATGATAGGAGTCTCATTTACTCTAATGAGGTGACTCTTGGTGGGCTCCTAAAGGAATGCCGGAAAGACCAAGCCCTGATTATAAGCTTGAAACTTTCAGCCGTACCCCCCATTCTCCAGAGAGAAGCTGGAAGTTGAGTTAATTATCTGTAATGCCTATGTGATGAAGCCTCCATAAAAATCCCTAGAGTATGGAGTTTGGAGAGCTTCTAACATCTACATATTAGAAAAGTGGAGCACCCCAGCTCCTGCTCCTGCACTTGGGACCCCTCCAGACCTCACCCTATGTATGTATCTCTTCATCTGGCTGTTCATCTGTATCTTTTACCATGTGCTTTACTGTATAATAAACTGGTAAACATAAGTGTTTTCCTGCCTTCTGTGAGCTGTTCTAGCAAATAATCAAATCCAGGGAGAAGGAGGTCATGGGAAACTCTGATTTGTAACCAAGTCAGACATAAGTTGTGGGTAACCTGGGGACCTCCTACTTGCACCAGTGGGGCAGTCCTGTGGGGCTGAATTCGTGTCTATCCCAACTCCAGTTAGTGTCAAAATTGAATCAAATTATAGGATGCCCAGCTGATATCACAGAGAATTGCTACGGTGTAGGGAAAAAAAAGCCCATATACCTGGTGTCACAAGTGGTGTGAGTGTGGTGGATTGTGAATAGGAGAAACACAGAACAAAGAGTGAGGTTTTCCTTTACGATTGCCCATATTAGTTACAGTTTTAGCCAGATGAACTACTTTGCCACCGAAAGACCTGGGAGATAGGTAATTGATAACTGTGTGTCATAAACAAGCATTTTAGCATATTAACAAGCCTCATGAATGGAGAGGAATAAAAGTTTCTCTTGGAATAGCATAATACCGCTCCCTATGGCCACACCAATTCCTTTCTTTCTTTCTTTCTTTCTTTCTTTCTTTCTTTCTTTCTTTCTTTCTTTCTTTCTTTCTTTTCTTTCTTTCCTTCCTTCCTTCCTTCCTTCCTTCCTTCCTTCCTTCCTTCCTCCTTCCTTCCTTCCTTCCTTCCTTCCTTCCTTCCTTCCTTCTTCTTTTCTTTCTTTCTTTCTTTCTTTCTTTCTTTCTCTCTTTTGAGAGAGAGAGAGTGTAATAGGATAAGGGCAGAAGAGAGAGCCCCAGGCAGGCTCCACACTGTCAGTGCAGAGCCCAATGTGGGGCTTGAACTCACAAACCATGAGATAATGACCTAAACAGAAACCAAGAATCTGACGCTTAACCAACTGAGCCACCCAGGTGTCCCTACACCAATTCCTTTCATACCTTCTTTAAAGCAAAAATGTATCAATATGACCATGACATGTAAAAATAAAAATATGGCAAAATAATATATGTATTAAAACAATGTTTGGTGGCCAATGTTTTAGTATTCTACATTACTTAAAAATTATCTATGGATCCAAGATTTTCCTTGAATTACCCTGGTATAATACTACTTAAAGAATTTTTGACCAAAATAATTAACTACAGATTTTGGAAATTTTATTTAAGCTGACAGACTACAGAATATAATTATTTATATGAAAACATTTGTTGGGGCGCCTGGGTGGCTCAGTCGGTTAAGTGTCCAACTTCAGCTCAGGTCACGATTCCGCGGTCCATGAGTTCGAGCCCCGCATCAGGCTCTGGGCTGATGGCTCAGAGCCTGGAGCCTGCTTCCGATTCTGTGTCTCCCTCTCTCTCTGCCCCTTCCCCGTTCATGCTCTGTCTCTCTCTGTCTCAAAAATAAATAAACGTTAAAAAAAATAAAAAAAACACATTTGTTAAAAGTGTAATTCAGTTTAGTTGAACACATGATTTTACATTTTTTTTTTTTAATTTTCAGTGTAGGGGCACGTAGGTGGCTCAGTCAGTTGAGTGTCTAACTTCAGCTCAGGTCATGATCTCACAGTTGGTGAGTTCTGGCCCCACGTTGAGCTCTGTGGTGATAGCTCAGAGCCCAGAGCCTGCTTCGGATTCTGTGTCTCCCTCTCTCTGCCCCTCCCCCCACCATGCTCACTAGCATCCCGCGAGTGCTCTCTCTCTCTCTCAAAAATAAATAAACTTTTAAAAAAAATTAAAAATTTTCAATGTTATATGGAGGTAGCAGTAGGAAATAATGTGGGCTTATCTGATTGGTAAAACAGTATTGGAATGTTAAGGAGTCCAGATTGACTAATTTCTTCAATTAAAAAATGCAAATGTCATATGAAATAAAATATATGCTTGTTTTCTACTCCACATTGATAAAGTCCAGAAAAGACACTACCCAAAATCATTTTATAAAGCAAAATGATTAAATCCATATACTTTGTCCTAAGATTCACCTTATTTATATGAATTTGGATTATTATTTAAAATATAAGATATGAGAATATAAAAATGTGAAACTTGGGGAATAGTAGATTTATATAAACATTCATGGATCTCTATTACCCAATCAGAACAGAGAACTTTTATTTTGAGACTTTAGAATTTAATTGATTACTATCCTCTAGAGACAGGAGGATACTTCACAATCATATGATTAGAGATGTTTCAGTTATTTATTGCTGCTTAACAACCCACTATAAAACATAGCAGCTAGTGACAATAACTATCAGTTAGTTATCTGGATCACAAATCTACAATTTGGGCAGAACTTGGCAGGCAGTGTTGGTTGGGGTAGCTTGGCTGAGGGTTGGAGGATGCACTTCTCACATGGCTGATAAGTGACGGTTGGCTGTGAGCTTAACAAGGGCTGAGAGCTGGGACATTGGTTCCTCTCATGTGGGTCTTTCTACATGAGTGGCTTGGGCTTTCTCACAGCATGGTGGTGGGCCCCATTTTAGGAACATATCATATCACCTTTTATCAACTAGCTTTACAAGTCATATGATGTCATACCATAGTACAAATCTGCTCAAATTTAAGGGTGCAGAACATAGACCTCATTCTCAAAAGGAGGAGTGCCAAGAACATGTTGGATGAGAGAAACTGTTGTGGCCATTTGAGGAAGATACAGTCTGTCAAGAAAAAGTTCAGGCTTTTCTCAAACACAGTCACTTAGAAACACAGAGAACTTATTGCACAACCTCAGCCGTGGGTCAAAACTAAAGACAGAACTAAAGACAAAAAAAACTAAAGACAGACAAAAACACACTTGTCCACATCTCAGTGTATTCTCCTTTCCAAAGGGACTGAAATATTTCCTTAAATAACTTAAGTTCACAAATGGACAAACCACCAAACAAATTTTCAAAAGGTTAACAGGGGCACCTGGGTGGCTCAGTCAGTTAAGCCTTTGACTCTTGATTTTGGCTCAGGCCATGATCTCACAGTTTGTGGGATTGAGCTCTGCATTGGGCTCTGTGCTGAGTGAGGAGCCTGCTTGGGATTCTCTCTCTCTCTCTCTCTCTCTCTCTCTCTCTCTCTCGATCTCTGCCCCTCCTCCCTCCCCCCCAAAATAAATAACTATAAACTTTTTAAAAAAAGTTTAACAAGGGATGCCTGGGTGGCTCCATCAGTTAAGTGTCCAACTTTGGCTCAGGTCATGATCTCATGGTTTGTGGGTTTGAGCCCCATAGGGCTCTGTGCTGACAACTTGGAACCTGGAGCCTGCTTCGGATTCTCTGTGTCTCTCTCTCTGCCTCTCCCCCATTTGCATGTGTGCATGCTCTCTCGCTCTCTCTCTCTCAAAAATAAATAAACATTTTTAAAAAGTTTAACAAAACAGATTCTCTGTCTTTTCTTGCCACTTGCCTGAGATCTCTGAAAGATTAGATTATAAAACCATATTCCCCATCATTGCTGCCACCAGTGGCGAATAACTCATTAGCCATATGCCTCTGACCTACTGGGAGTAATTGTTAGCTTGCACGAGTAAAAGTGGCCGTAAGTGCACCCTCAGGAAAATAGAGCGTGTTTCAATTTCACAGTTAAACCTTACTTTCACAAATGTTTTCTAACAAGAATCCAGTCTTAGCAAATATGATTTTTTAAACTTCTATTCAACAAAAGTTATATCTGGCTAATAAAAAGCTAAACAGAAATGATATTAATTTTTAAATAATTTTTCCAAATTTGTGGCCACTGATAAACTTTTGGTCGTTAGCAATAAAGTGCAGGAGTTGGAATTTCGGTATGCATACAAGTACTGTCTCTACTGTATACTAGCTATGTGTTTTTGGGCTCCTCTATGGTCCTTAGTTTCCTCCTTTCCACCTTTTGGTGGGCAAAAAGGGAATAATAACTCACATAGATTCACATGCGTATCAAGTAAATCAACTTAAGTAAAACACTTAGCATGGTGCCTCGCACAAAATAATCCCTGGAAATGCTAGATACTAGTACGATAACAATTACTACATGGTAGTAACATAATATAATATATGTTATACATATAATATAGCATATAGTATATTATATACCATGTACGCAACCATATATACTATGTATATAATATAGTGTATATAATAGCTATATTATTATGCCTATAATATTATAAGCATTACTATAATTCCCTTATTCATACCCCTACATATGACATCAAGACATCATTGAGACATTGAGAGAGCTGTTAATTTGACTTTTGGATTGTACAAAAATTAAAGTGATAATAGTAAAGTGATCACAAACATTTAATATTTCAACCATAAAGCTAAAGGAGAATACATTGTCATTCAATACCTTTCATCTAAATTTACATGTGGTAGGTACATTTACACTGTGATTTTGCAGGTATTTGAATCTCCTTTGGTTTGAAACTACTTCAGAAAGAACACGTCATTTTTACTGCTGGCAGTTGAGGAATTCTTACTACCTGAAAACAGAAACCTAGATACAGTCCCTTATTACACATGTCATTCATTTGTTCCAAAAGCCATTGTGAGGCATTGAGATTTGTGACCATATCAATGCAAGGCTGATCCCTGCTCCTACAGACAGCTACACATACAAATAGAATTCTAGCCCTTTCTCCTTGATGTAAGGGGTGCACATGTGTTCCCAAGCAAAGGCAGCATTTTGTAAAACGTCTCTCTTTACAAACTGTAGAGTCTCCCATGTCAAATCCCTACAGGATCTCAGAGCCTTTCACATGGAGATTAATGAAAACTCTGAGAAAAAAGGTAAACAGTTAATATACTGAATCCCCACCACTAGCTTTTCTCAAATATCCTCTTCTTCATAACGCAGAGCTCTACATCCATATACAAAAAAAAAGACCTAGGGGAAACATAATGATAATAGGAAAACAAAACTGAGGATTTTGATGGCATAATGTTTTCTATTTTTGATAAATGACCAACAAACTAAAAGCACTTCAATCCAGCATCCTCATTGTTTGCACAAGAAGGACGACTAGTGGTGAGAAGCTGTAGTCATCACTTCATTTCTCATGCCTTCAATCCATGGAATCAAATACTTGAAATTATATTTATTACAGATCATTTAGTTTAGGTTTATCATTGAGGATAAATTTCCTTTTTCATGAAAAGGAAGTCATGAAAAGGAAAAGTGGAACTAATTACTGGGGCTGTCCTGTCTATCGAGTGGCAGATCCAGGTCTCTGTCTAATATGTAGCCTCTCTTAGGTCAAATTTTGTCTGCGGATATGAAGTATAAAATAATTAGCTCAGTTTCCTTTGGTGTCGTTCAGAAGAATTTGATTCTTTGTGCAAAGACTAACTATAACCAGTATGCTCAAGCACTGGGAACCTTACACCCTCGTCTTCCTAAAGAATTTTGGTAGAGATTTGTCTTAGTTGCGGTCTGGTTTTGAATCTTCTGAAAAGGGGTCGGTGTTATGTTGGCCCATTTATTGTCATTGAAACTTTTTTTTATGGAGTTACTATTTAATAAGTAGATGGAAACTTGAGATGCTAAAACAGAATGAAACTCCTTTCCTTCTATCCATATACCTAAACATCTCAAGAACCCAGTCACCAGAGCCCTGCATTCCTCAGTGTCAACTGAGTGTTGACACTCTTGCCTGAGTGTGTCTCAGAATAACTGTGTACCAACAAGTTCATACTTTTTAGCTAAATTTAATTGTGTTTCAGAAACTTAGAACAGTGACTGGGTAACGAGTATGTCTGAGAGTAATCGTTTTCAATTCAGAACTTCAAGATCTTGGCAAATGATCTAGGCATTTGCTTTTCATCATTCAATCAAAATATTTCTTAATTTTAACACAAAATTGTCCTGTGGGCAGAAAACTCCTACAGAAGAGAAGAAAAAACATTCTTAGAGGTAGGTAATATAAAAACGATACAGAAAGATGAAGGAGAACTAAGAAATATTCTCTTAAAAGTGAACTGGCTACTGAATTTGTAGCCAAGAAATGTGTGGGAATGAAGTAATTATGGCATTTCTGATCTTCTACTCAAATATGTTTCACATTTCACATTTTCCTGTGTATACACCCTCAACAGTTCTGTCCACAGTGACCACTTTTTCTAGTATAACCAACAAACACAGGGGTTCTGGGGGATGAATACAGTCTACCCTTGAACAGTATGGGTTTGAACTGTGAGAGTCCACTTACATGTATTTTTGTTTTCAATAAATACAGTACATTATTGTAGGTGTTTTTTCTCTTCCTTATGATTTTCGTAATAACATTTTTTTCTTTTCTCCAGCTTACCATATTGTAAGAATATATTCTTTATATTTATATGTTTATAATACATATAACCTACAAAATATGTGTTGATCAACTGATATGGACTCGAAAGTTATATATAGATTTTTTTTAACTGTGTTGGGGGGGTTAGCACCCCAACCTCCATTTTATTCAGGGGTCAGCTATTATTTATGATGGAAGGACTATGAGATATCACAAAGGTGTGACAAGTGGGAAAAGAATCCTCCTCATGCAAGCCAATCAAATGAGTAAAGGTTGGTGGTAGAATACACCATGATTCATACTACCTCTTGAAGTATTTTCTTGCACATGCCACTGAAAGCACTCTTTTTCCCTTTTTTTAATCCTCAATCTTTACCAATATCCCTAGTACAAAAAGGGTAAATGCTTGACCAAGGTGGTAGGTGGTAGCATATCCTGATCGATTTACTCAACATTCATGAAACACTTACAGTGTGCCATGAGCTATTCTGGGTGCTGAAGTCATTAAGAAGTTGAAAGTCTAATAAAGGAGCCAAATTTGTACAAGTTCCAATGCAATGGTATATGTACTCTGACGATTTATACATACCAACCCAATGGTGTGTATATATTAAGCAAACATTTATTGATAGGAAGATCATATGTTCCAGCTTGCCCATCTTACATCTGTTGTCCCAATGGAATGATGAATAGCATTCCAGGTTGGAAGGCAAGTTATATAATTATTGTATTTATTCAGCAACTCATGCATGCTAAGCCCTAGAGATACAAGAAAATATCTGCTCTTGAGTTAGATACCTATTAGAAGAGATAGAAAATTAAATAAGCAATTTTAATGAATCTGTTAAGTGTTATATATTATGTATATATACATAGAATTGTCTTCGAATCTATCTTATTCATAGCATACCTGGTTCAGACCCAAGATCAGGAATACTTTACAGAGTTGAAGGGGCATATAGTAGGTAGTCTTAATGGAAAAAAAAATAGGAGTTAGCTATATGAAGAAAGGATGCTGCAAACAGAAGGAAGTATAGTTGTCAAGGCAGAAGAACAAGAGAGCACAGCGATTTTCAGGAATTAAAAGCATTGGATTCGTTTAGGGGCGCCTGGGTGGCGTAGTCGGTTGGGCGTCCGACTTCAGCCAGGTCACGATCTCGCAGTCCGTGAGTTCGAGCCCCGCATCAGGCTCTGGGCTGATGGCTCGGAGCCTGGAGCCTGTTTCCGGTTCTGTGTCTCCCTCTCTCTCTGCCCCTCCCCCGTTCATGCTCTGTCTCTCTCTGTCCCAAAA
Organism: Leopardus geoffroyi; assembly: GCF_018350155.1. Taxonomy (NCBI): domain Eukaryota; kingdom Metazoa; phylum Chordata; class Mammalia; order Carnivora; family Felidae; genus Leopardus; species Leopardus geoffroyi. Next base: position 111,757,036 of record NC_059341.1, read on the forward strand.
ATGAATAAACGTTGAAAAAAAAATTTTTTTTTTAAAGCATTGGATTCGTTTAGAGCATCTGCAAGCAGGGCAGGAGCTGGAGCTAGAGAGGATAATAGATTATGAAGGAAATCACATGCAGATTTAAGGTCTGAACAAAATCCTAAGGGCTGGGACGTTATTGTTACATAAAGTAGAGGATTGCTTTGGTTACAGCATAGAGCATAAAATAGAGGGTGGAAGACTGCAAGGAGAGGTAAGCAGATGTTTTTGGGTGGGATTTACATAAATTAACATCACTTGAGCTTAATTTGGCATGGATCTCTTTCTTCTTTTCCCCCTTTCTACTGCTTTCTGTTTGGAATAAAATGTGATGTCTGGATTCCAGCAAATATCTTGAGACTTTGAGGAAGGAAGTGACACATAGGGAGTGAGCAAAGCAGAAAGAGTGAGCCTGGATTCCTATGACTTTGTGGATTCATATTACTAATTATAAATCACCTCCTTTGCATTACACCATCCTTTCTCGTCTGTGCTTCCCATGTGCTTCCCCATGATCCTAAAGTTGACGTGCGTCACCTCACGAAGACAGTGAAACCTTGGATTGTGAGTAACTTGTTCTGCTAGTGTTCTGCCAGACGAGCAAGCATTTCTAATAAATTTAACTTGATAAGCTAGCGATGTCTTGCAATACAAATAGTACTTAATGCCAAATGTCACTTGATCACAACTAAGCTAATGGTTCTCTCTCTATCTCATTGCGGGATTGTGGGTGATTGTCTCCTGTGCTCGGATGCTTGATCTCAGGCCATGGTGTTCAGCAGAAATCAGTGACTTTTCAGAATGTTGGAAGGTGTCCACAGCTGGCACTAGTGTATTTTTTGTCACTTCAAACCATGTATGGACAGTCCTTTGCTTTTCCATACAAGGGTAAGCTTAGGAATGCCTTGCTTCATTCTAGGTCAGGCTGCCTGCAGGTATAGACTCTTTCCTCTGCTGCCTTATTGCCAGTTACATGAAATAGAGTACATGACAAGAGTTTATTAATACTGCACTGTAGTCAACATCTGTGTGAGAGTATACGATGGCCCCCATGCAGAAAAAGGATTCCATTGAGCCAATAAATAGCAGTGATTCCAATAGTGATTGGAATACAGTACACTCCTCTCTCTTGTCTCCCTCACACCAGCTGCAAAGGTTTTCAGAGGTAAGTGCAGGATAATTTGTTTATTTTTCTTTATATTTTGTATTTTATTTATTATTTTGTATTACGTTACAGCATCATAATGATCTTTATATAAACATGTTTGGGTTGTGGAACAAATAATCTGAGTTTCAATGATTTCTTATGGGGAAATTTGCTTTGATATACAAGTGCTTTGAATTACAAGCGTGTTTCCAGAACAAATTATGACAGCAAACTAAGGCTTTACTGTATTTTATATTTTATCGCGTAAGTATTTAAAAATAAATACATCACTTTGTGTTATAATAATTAGGATACATATTACACTGCCATAACAAAGCAACCGCAAAGTGCAATGGCTCAAAAATACCATGGCTTAAGTGAGGAATCCAGTGATAGACTTAACAACCCAGGCCAGATGGTCTTACCCATAAGGTCATCCAGGACCTAGGTCCCTACTACTGGTGTTGAATCATGGTCTTAGGTGTCTTCATAGTTGAAGTTGGTATTCCACATTTCAACCATCAGAAGGGGAAAAGAGAGGTAGTGGTGGGAGCCCAGCAGCCTTACGTGTTTAAGGATGTGGCGATGATGTTGTGCACATTTTTTGCTCACATCACATTGTGCAAAATTTAGCTCATGGCCATACCTAGCCTCAAGGGAGGCTAGAAAATATCTAGCAATGTGGCCACATGCTCATATAATCTGCTGAATCTTGGGTGAGGGGCTGTTCTTTCATTAGAAGAAATGAGAGTAAACTGGATCATGAGTAACAATTAGTCACTGGTATGTTTTAACATTTATATTAAGTTGTTCCTGTTGTATGTATCCTAATGAAATTTTTTCTTGTTTTATGTAAACTAATGAAAATTTTTACATTCAATGGTGCATGTTTTTATATTTATCCCTATTGTTACATACAAATACATTTTAGTCATTGTAATAATTGTATAGATATCATTATAGATATAAATCACACTTTAATTCATTTACTAATGGATGTTTAGGTGTAAAAATCCAGGAAGTAACACCCATTCTCTAAAAGAGTGTTGAAACAATTGAGAATTGATTTTATCATGTAGTAAATTATCTTAATACACTGGAAGACCCCAGGTACACCACCAGGAGAGCTATCCTAGAGGCCATCAAACAAAACACCTCACAGACCAAGTTAAGCTATTCAATTCACACGGATTATTAAGCATTATAAAACACATGAGACACAAGGGCAAATTTTCTAAAAGGATAGTTTTTAAGTACTCTCATCACACGTGCACACACACACATACAAAGATATCTATGTGAGAAAGAAAAAAAACTGCATGATTTTACATAGAGAATCTAAAATCATTGAAGACATAGAAGCAGAAAGTAGAATGGTGGTTTCCAAGGGCAGAGAGGTGGGGGAGATGAAGAGATGGTTAAAGCATACAAAGTTGCAGTTATGAATGATTCTAGACATCTAATGTACAGCATTATGACTGTAGGTGATAATACTGTATTGAATAAAGTTGCTTGGGGCGCCTGGGTGGCGCAGTCGGTTAAGCGTCCGACTTCAGCCAGGTCACGATCTCGCGGTCCGTGAGTTCGAGCCCCGCGTCGGGCTCTGGGCTGATGGCTCAGAGCCTGGAGCCTGTTTCCGATTCTGTGTCTCCCTCTCTCTCTGCCCCTCCCTCGTTCATGCTCTGTCTCTCTCTGTCCCCAAAAAAATAAATAAACGTTGAAAAAAAAATTTGAATACAGTTGCTTATTCTGAAATCTGTGCCTCTGGTGAAGTAGCAAGGTTTAGTAACTCATGTGGTCCACAAGAGACTGTATATTCTGTTTAAATGTTCTAGCTGTGGGTAGTATTTCTTTCTGCTGTGCATGTGCGTGTGTGTGTGTGTGTGGTGTCTGAGGGGGTGAGTGTTGCAATGACAGATAATCCCATAATGCTTAATTTCACTCTCCTTCTACATTTTTGCAGAAGATTCGACAGAGTGTGTAAGCAGTTTCTTTGGTGTCTTAATTATTCCCTTTCCAGGTCTACCTCATGAAGGACTATAATTTTGCTAGCCCTGAATGTCTTCTTTCCTTAAATTTACCGTCTAATTTCTGACCCAGACATTCGGTGTTCTAACGTATTCCTCCAAGTCTGTTTTTGCATTTTTTTCTTAATAAGAGATATAGAATCAGTTTGTTCTAAGCCTGTCAAAATTATCCACTGTTCAACACCTTGTTTACTTTCACTTTTCTTGGTTGAATAATGTCAGCTGAAAGACGTCTCCTTTAGCTCAACCTTTAACTAGGGCTGAAGTCAACCTATCATTGCCTGCTTATTGCTTCTTTAAACTGTTACCTTTCCTGTGCCTTCCTTTAGAGTTTTAATTCTCTAATTTTCTCACACGTGTTCCCTCTTAGAACAAGCAATTCTTGTGTCTCCACATGCAGAAACTGGCCCCTTGAAACTTTCCCAAAAGTTATTTGAATATAATGCTGATCTTCCTTTCTTTCTCCTCTGAGATCTGTCCAGATTTTTCTGCCACCACTCAAGAGAGCTGTTTCAATCTTTAAGGGGATCCAATATTTAAATTTTCCAAAGTAATATTTCAAATGACTCCATCTAAGGGACAAGACCATGGGAAGTTGCTTTTTCTAAACAACATTAAAAATTTGCCTCTTAACCGTGCCCTGGATTCTGGCTATCCCTGGGGCAACCTTTCCAGTTTGTTCCTTAAGATGTTACCTTTCTTTCCTGGGTCCCAGTCAAAGCTTCTGACAGAGCAACAGCCAAGGTGGTGTTTCCCCCTCCCCTTCCAATGGCCTCCAAGAAACTTAGTTTGAAATGCATCCTCACTTTCTTTTAATATATTTTATATGTTCCACCCTTAAAATTGTCATTTCCCTTTTAGAAAAGTTTGCCTATTCTCTAAAGTCTCCACTATTTTCCTGAAGCAATTTCTCTTTAGTCAACCTGTCTTTCTGCTCATTGTGTTTTTATTGTTTACTACACTCTGTGTTTCAAACTTCTTCAGTAACTTAAATCCCTATGCAGTCCAGTCTATGGAAGTCTATGAAAGACAGATTATATCATGCACGGTATTCTTTTGTTGTCTTCTTAATTATTAGGTCTACAATCATTTCATTGAGTTCTCTACTTCGATCCTCCCCCCAAATGTCATATTCCTTCATAACTGGTACTCTGATCCTTCTTTTGTTTAAGAATAATAGCATCTACCACAGATTGAGTCTCAATTCAGGTCCAAACACATGTAATTTCCAACTCCAAAGTGAATATGAAAACACATGGTGGAAAAAGTAACAATTGGCTGGGGGTAGGGATGAAGAACTCTAATATGTAGGGATTACTGATTTCAGAAGCATAAATTCTCCCACTATGGCCAATTTCAAGCTACCAATCTGACATCAATTGCCTGGCAAAATTACTGAAAATTTAACAATCAGCTCTTTTGAGTTACATAAGCTAGCTTTAGCACACCACTGGGTGGCTCCTTTATCTGTGAACACTCCAGATAAATCCAAGATATCCAATATTAGCTCCTCTGAAGTTCTTTATGGTCTTGGAAGCAAAATAGAATTGGAAACAGTGATCTGGGGCTACCTCGCTAGGTTTAGTGCTAAAAGTGTAAGGCTCAAATCTCTGCTAGTGTTCTATAATTCATGTGCAATGCAATTTAAAATTAGCCGGTCTATTCAAGAATGGTTTAGAAGAGCCATGATCTCTGATACCTGGTCCAGGTGTAGGCCCAGGTCAAGCTGGCAATCTGCATTTCCAAGTCCCCCCATCATTTGATTAAGATGTCACCTGGCCTGTCTTTGCTGAAGCATACAGCCTGCTGAACAGTTGTTTTTACTCAATGGAGGGCAGGGCTAGATGATGTTTGCTTTAGGCCTCGTGTGTAGTCCTGCCTTCCTAAAAACAATCATATGCATGGTATGTACAAAGCCACTGTAAGCTGAAGAAACCCACTAAGGTGAAAATCCCCGATAGCCACAGCCTAGCATAATATCCTCAAAGCAAAGATCCATCTACCCTGGTCATCTAAGCACCTCTTTATTCATATGTTCTTTGCTCCCAAATTATATTTCTTGTTTCTCAGTGTTGATATTCAAAGGACCCAATAAATACCATACATCTATACTGACCCATTTAAGAAATAAAAGAAGGTAGCAGATGGAGGTCAGAATATCACCTTTTTAGTGATAAAACTGAACTGGATGGAGAATATGGCTTATATCTGAGGGCAAATGGGCTTCCTAATTCGGAAACCCAGAACCTAAGTCATAGGCAGCAATCACCTAGCACAATCTACCTGACACCAGCAGTGCAGGACTATAAATCTTTTGGAAGGAAGCAAAGCATAATGTGTACTTTTTGCATGGAGGTATACTCCCAAGAAAGAGAGAGAAAGGAGCCAAGCCATGTAAGTTCATTTCCGTACGTCAGACTCACCAATAATTTGTTTCTCTTCCTGTGGAGAGAACATGAGAGGCTGTGCTAATTAATGTTTGCTCCATTGGAGCAAAACATTATCACAAGGGTATAAATGTTTATAACTTAACAATAAACAATGCATTGCCTCCCATTTTTTCCCACTATTAAAAACAATGCTGCAATGCAAATCTTTATACCTTTATTCTTAAATAATGTGTACTATAGTATCCTTGGAATATACCTGGGAGAGGGTTTGCTGGGTTATATTATAGTATTACATAATATATACTGTTAAGTTGATCACAATGGTTGAATCAGTTTATACTTCCACTATGAGAATATAAGTCCCATTGATCTATATCTTTGCCAAAGGTGTATATTATGAACAACAACAACAACAAAAACCAAACCAAGAAACAATCCCCCACCACCACACAAAAACCGATGTACTAGGTATAAATGATATCTCAGTATGACAATTTGTATTTCTATTTTCTTGATGAAGTTGAATTTTATTCATGTTTACTACCATCCACATTTCCTTTCATATGATTGCCCATCCATATTTTGCCTATACTTCCATTATTTTTCTTGACTTCTTACTGATTTACAAAAGACTTCTTAAAAAATTCTGAACGCTAATCTAAGGTCAGTTATATATGTTGTTAATTCTATTTATTTTGTTTTTTTATTTTTTTAGCTATATATATATATATATATATATATATATATATGTATTTATTTAGCTGTTTGTCTCCTGCATTTTAAGGTGGGTTTTTTAGGGACAGTGGGCAGAGCTCTCTTTTCCTGTTGACTTATTCTATCTTTTCCTGTATCTAATCTCTAGCTCATCAATCAGATTTAAACATCAGCCAGAATGGGAAGAAGAAACACAAACTTTAGGTCAAATGCACATGATAGCAAACAACTTTACAAACATCCCCCTTTGGTTCAAATTCTTTAACTTTATTCCCTGGCGACAGGCCACCAGTCTATTACTTTTTAAAAATTCTCTCCTCATTTAGCCTCTCCTAATTGCTTTTAATTCCTCCAAGGAACTCATCTCTACCCTGACCTTAGAATGTTCATTCTGAAAACCAAAGTCTTGAAGTTAACTAAACCCTAATGCCTTAGAAGGCAATTTGATGACTGTATCTCCTCTTTTTTCAAGCAGGATCTCAAAATACTCAGTCAGCAAAAGGGAGGGTTCTGCTGTAGGGTAGCCACCAGAAAGTTGGTCAGGACTTGCCCAGCAGTAAAGGAATTATCGCTAAAAAGAGGAAAGTCCTCAGAAAGTCAGGACAAGTAAGTCACCGTATTTTGTTTCAAGAAAACTATACATATTTTCTTCATAACAACCTCACTTTTTTTTTTTCTAGGATAAATTTCTATATATGGAATGACTGGGTCAAAGAGCGTCCATTGCTTCAGGATTTTCACAGGTATGGAAAAAAGTAGCCTTCTAATATAATTGAACCTATTTTCAATCCAATAGGCAGAAACAATGATTTCTAGAGTTTTTCAGTGGGTCAGAAGAGAATCCTCATAACTTTTATGGTTGTGAAGTCTTGATGTAAACCAAAAAAGCAGGTCATAAGTACATTTCACTCTTAAACTGGTCAGAAAATAAGGCTCATGATAAGCATCACTGTGGGTCTCACACATTTACAAAGAAATTGCAAAAAAAAAATTTAAAAATAAAAAAGAAGTAGCCCCACAAAGGAGTAATAACACAAACTCAGTGGTTAAGTTGGAAAAAAAACAAAAGTATTGTGTATAAGTGATGCACATCTTCACACTAGTTGAGTAGTTGGGTTTTATGTATTTTCTACCACTATTGGTCCTTTCTTTTCATGTAGACTGTATCCTCCTAAAAGGCATGGTTTTCTCAGTTGCCCCTGAGCTCCTAGCACCCAAATCTGTGATCACTGGAGGGCTGGATATCAGTTGACTATTCTAAGTAGGAGTCCTAATACTTTCGTCTCAACTCTTGTAGTTGGCAATAATTCTAAAACATGCTACTCCCTTTCCTGTGAGGAAAAGCAGCCATTCTGAACACAATTGAACCTTTCTTTGGTGATTATGAAGATTGGTGCCTGAGGGACATCCTCTGGAACAACAGTTTCCTTTGCCCAAACCATAACTGCCAAAGGTGTGGGAGGCTGACCTTCTTAAACTTAATTCTTTATACCAGATGGTTTTCTTATCTTCCAAAGGTGGGGGGGGGGGGCGGCACACACACACACACACACACACACAAAAACAACTTTCAAGAGGCATTACACCCTGGTCACTTTAAACTAAACGTTTCATATGGCCCCAAATTGTAAACGCTTATAATCTGTTCATTCCAGGTTCTTTTTTTCAGGCTACATTTGGGAATTAGAATCACAAGCATCACCTTTGTTAAAGGATTAGCATGTCTATTCCAAGCAACCAGCTTCTTTCCTAATATGGCCAATTGCTTTGCAAAAGCATGGACTAGAGTCAGCTATGGAAGGATTCACACACATCCATCTATGCTGAAAAAATTAACAGCTCAATGAGCATGTACTTCCATTGCTTTTTCAACATATGAAAGATTCTACTAAATATTTGGCCATTTACCTGGCACTGGGCCATTAGGTAAATAATTCAATCCAACCAACATTTATCAAATACTAACCTACCGCAGCAAGTACCTACCATTTGTTCTCAGTGTGTTTGAGGGAACTGAGAAATGAGATTTAAAAAAAAGTGCTGCAGCCTTAACTAGCTGTACACTTTGGGCAGGAGCAAGGGAAGGGACCTAGTCCCATTATTGGAGAACGGGGAGAGCCTCCATTGTGTGTTCTGAGAGATGCTCCAAGGTCTCTCCAGAGCTATCTTCTTCCTAACCAGATGAAATTCCTACTAATAAAGTCCAGTCCCCTGGGACAATCATTAAACATGTATTCATGTACCTATTCAATTTTTTTAAATTTATCTGTCTTCCCCTAGATAGATTATAAGCTGCTTAATAGCTTCATGAAAGGTATTCATTAATATTTGCTTAATTAATTGATTGAGGATGAGAAAATAGAAAATAAAGGAAATGTTAAAACTCATAGTCTTTTTTTGTTTCTCCCACTGTGTCTCTTGAACTTTGATACTTCATAGCTTGAGAGGCTGTTGTTTGAATCCACATTCCCTAAGCCTCCCGATTGACAGGTTAACTATTTCCAAAAAGCAGGAATGTCCATAGGCAAATCCATAATGTACATAATGTGTGTCTAGGGCAATAATTTGCTTCTTTTCTCCTTCACCAAAGGTTTCCAGAATTCTTTAATATTATGAACAGTCCACCTAACTGAGCGAAAAATGATTGGATGAGTAACTACTATGCATAAGGCTTTGTGGCAAGCATTCTATTTATGCTATCATGAGTCTTAATGACTATTTAGGAAGGACTATGTTGTTAATCTTGCCCTACATATGAGAGATGTGGAGGCTCATAGCAAGGTTGACTTGCCTACCCAAGGCCACAGAGCAGGAAAGTGACGGAACTGGCCTTTGAATCTCAGACTGTCTGACCTCAGAGTTCTTTGCACCTTTCACTGTTGTGGCCAACACCTTGCCCAGGCCTCAGAGTCCTCTCTGCCTTGAGGGTTTGATGTTAGATAACCTTGAGTTTTCTTTCTGAGTAGACCCTTCAGATCTGTGCTCCACTATTTCATTTGTTAGCAGCTTAACATGTACTTGGCCCATGAGTAGTAAATTGAGATCCAAAAAGGTGAACTGACTTGCCCAAGGATGGCAGGCTATTCAGTGTAGCCCCAGGACCAGAGCCCAGGTTTCTAATATCCATCCCCAATGTGTTTAACATTCAGTATACTTAGCCTCATTCCCTGATTTCTCTGGCTTGTGGTCTCTTGTGGCATGAACAAATGCCAGATCTCCCTCTATTCATTACATTATGCCCACAGTGACTAAAATTACCAGATCTTTCCCACTTCAATACACATGCTATTCCTTTTGTCTGTCTGGTATACCCTTGCCCTCTATTTTCTTCCCCACACCTCTGAACCTGGACAATATCAATTACTCTTTAGGTCTAAGTTCAGAAATCACCTCCTAAAAGTAATTTTCCTTAATTACTCTCTCCCCTACTCCACACATAGGATTGTCAAATAAAATATAGAAACCCAGTTAAGTTTGAATTTCAGATAATCAACAAATAAGCTTTTAGTGTAAGTATATCCCAGATATTCTGTGAGGCACACTTACACTGAAAGATTCATTGTCTATCTGAATTTCAAATTTAACTGGATGTTCTGTATTATTATTTTCTCAGTATGGCAACACTACATATACTTCCAGATAAGGTCTGTCCCTCTTGTTATATACTCTTAAGAGTATGATTGAAAAAATGGGCAAAGAACTTGAATAAACATGTCTCCAAAGAAGATATACAAATGACCAGTAGCTATATGAAGCAATGCTCAACACCACTAATTATGAGGGAAATTCAAATCAAAACCACAGTGAGCTGTCACCTCTCACCTATTAGGATGACTATTATCACAAAACAAAAAGTATTGATGAGGTTGTAGAGAAAAGAGAACCCTTTTGTACTCCGTTGGTAGGAATGTCAAATGATGCCGTTGCTATGCAAAACAGTATGGATGTCCCTCAAAAATTAAAAATAAACTACTAATCCTACTTCTGGGTCTCTGATATGTAGCCAAAGGAATTGAAATCAGGATCTCAAAGAGACGTCTGCACTCTCGTGTTCCTTACAGCATTATTCACAATGGCTAAGATACGTAAAAAAAACCTAAGTGTCCATGATAAATGAATACAGAAAATGTGGGGTGCACATACAATGAAATATTTATTTAGTCTAAAAAAAGGGGGGATTCTGCCGTTTCGACAACATGGATAAACCTGGAAGACATCATGCCAAGTGAAATAAGCCAGGTACGAGACAAATATTGGGTAATTCTATTCATATGAGATATCAAAAATAATCAAATTAATAGAAACAGTAGAATTTTGGTTTCCAGGGTTTAAAGGAGATAAATGGGGAATTGCTGTTCAACAAGTATAAAGTTTCAGTTATAAACTATGAGTGAGTTCTAGATATCTGCTGTACAACATTGTGCCTGTAGTCAACAATATTGCTTGGTGTTAAAAAATGTGTTACAAAGGTAGATCTTATGTTAAGTGTTCTTTCATAATAATAATAATAATACCATCAGCGTCTCCTTCATAATACTTAAAATTGTTATTAATTTTTTTATGATTCTTTGTTTACAAATGGTTTTTGTGCCACTCTAGACTCTAGGTTCTGTGAGGGTCAAGACTGTCTATTTTGTTAACTATCCCCCCTGCACTTAGCACAGTGCCTGCCACATAGTCAATATTCAATAAATATTTGTTGTGTAAAAGAACAATGGAAGGAGGAAAGAAGGAAGGAAGGAAGGAAGGAAAAAAGAAGAGGGAAAAAAGAAGAGGGATGGGAGAAGAAGGAAGGAAGGAAGGAGAAAAAGAAAGAAGTATGATATCAGTTTTCTTCTTGGATAAGGAGTGTTCACATTAATATGTGTATGATGTCATGATTGCAATAAATTATGAAAACAACCATTCAGTATCTGCTGCATTAGAGGCCAGTACATATATACAATACCTTCATTTCTTTCTCACTTTTTCTTTCCCTGCCTTCCTTAATTTACCCCAAGGTCTATTTGCATGTGTTGATGTGCTCAGAAACTTCTTTCAAACAGAAACATTTGGTGCATCAAGATATAGCAAGTTTTTTTTCCCCTTAAGGAAACCTTATAAATTTATTTATTTTTGAAAGACAGAGAGAGCACACGAGAGAGAGCAGGAGAAGGGCAGAAGGAGAAGGAGAGAGAGAATCATAAGCAGCCTCAATGCCCAGTACAGAGCCTGACTCGAGACTCAATCTCACAACTGTGAGATCATGACCTGAGCTGAAATCAAGAGCCAGACAATTAACTGACTGAGCCACCCAGGTGCCCTAAGATACAGCAACTTTTAAAAAGCTATGCCCATTCAGCTTCGTGGACAAGTGAGAGCCAGACCAGAATAGGAAGAATTAAAAAGGCAAACGAGGTGGCTGCAGCTGACCAACTTAATTGTGAGCAAATGAGACACCCATCTGGGGTACCCAGAAATAATCAAGATCTCTTTGTGAGTGGCACTAATGTAAGGCAAACAGTCTTGAAATCTTTAAGGTTCAAAACAACATAATTTGAATTTTAAGAAGAAAAATAACCTTTTGTAGCCACACACTATGAGGAATCCTTCCAGTTGAGCTATTGGCAGAAATAACATTTCTAGCATTTTCTAGAAGTTTCTTCTCAGTAGCTTCAGCCTTATTCTGTTAAATTTGCCTAATTACTAAAAATAGCTTTCTCATGGGGTGCTTAGGTGGTTCAGTTGGTTAAGTGTCTGACTCTTGATAATGGCTCAGGTCATGATCTCACGGTTCATGAAATGGAGCCCCACGTAGGGCTCTGTGCTGAATGTGGAACATGCTTGGGATTCTCTCTCTTCCTCTTTCTCTGCCCCTCCCCTCCTCGAGCTCTCTCTCTCTCTCTCTCTCTCTCTCTCTCTCTCTCTCAAGATAAATAAATAAATTTAAAAGAAGAAAAAAAGAATAGTTTCCTCGGGGTGTCTGGGTGGCTCAGTAGGTTAAACTTCTGACTCTTGATCTCAGGTCTGGCCTTGATCTCAGGGTCATGAGTTCGAGTCCCACACCGAGCTCTGCACTGGGCAGAAAACCTACTTTAAAAAAAAATAGTTTTTTCTTTATATCTAAAGATTTCCAGGAGATTGGATTATATAATGTGTTCCCAGTATATCCTCTAAAGTTTGCAAAACTTATTAAATCCCACTAAACTAGATCCTGCAAATGTATTCACTTCTCTCACACTTTATATTTTAAACACCTTTCCCTACCGCCTGCCCAAGAATTTACTTATCATTCCAGTTTATTCTAAATTATTCTTAATCCTTTGACTTTCTGGTTTTCCCACACCTTGCCTTGGGCATAAATGACTACAAGTTTGCCTGAACAATTGTAGATGCTTTTACTTTCTTACACAACCAAGCCAGACCAAGCTACATCATGAGACACTGGGCTCTGACTTAGATTGGGAAAGACTGATTCCAAGAGGTTAAAGCAGAAAAAATAACCGCAGAGGGAGGAGGAAGCACACCAAAAACAAACTTTAGTTTTCCAAGTTACAAGCTGAACTGGCTGTTCTCCTCTGTCCACCTGGAGACCAAGCACAGTCACTGAATTCCTCAATTGTTTCCTTTAGGCTCAGCCCCAGCTTTCCTTTAGAAGTGAATTGGCTCCATGGCAACCAGGAAAACACAGCCTGGGGAAGATTTAGCGAAGCTAAACCCCACAGAAGCTGTGCCAAGCAAACACTAGATATTTGAAGAAGCATTTTATTCTGCCCATGGCAGTTTCCTGTGTACATATTAGAACAACGCCCTCTACACCTCTTCCAAATATTCTGTGTTCCAATACAGAAGAGTCTTTAGTCTTAGAGATCCAAAACTCTGCTCTATAGAACATTGGCATCCACAGAAAGATGTATTTGTGTGTATATATACACATGTATCTCCCTCTCTCTCTCTCTCTCTATATATATATATATATATATACACACACATATATACACATATATATACATACACACACACACACACACACACACACACACATATATATATACACACACATCTATCATCTATCTACCTGTCTATCTATCTCTCTACCTCATTTCAATTTAATTCTACCCAGCAGTCAAATAATGAGCCTTTAGCACACACCAGGCGCTGCCCTAGGCTGATCATACAATGATGGAAATCCTGGTCAGCATCCTTAATCAAGTCACAACCTGGTGGAGAAGATACACATGACACTGGAATCATACTATACACAGTCGTACGTGCTGTGACATTACAGCAGAACTGTAATGGCTGAGGTCATGATCTCATGGTTCATTTGATGGAGCACCGCAGTGGAGGCAGTGATGAGCTCTTTCTGGGGAAGTAAAGAGGGCTTCTCAGAACAGGAGATTCGTAAGCAGAAATTTCAAGGACCAGAAGCAATTTTCCAGGCAAAGCATGACGGGAATTCCAGGTGGAAAGAACACCTGGGCAAACACACGGAAGTGTGAGAATAGCATGGTGATTCGGGACATGGTTTTGAAGAGTAAATGAGAAAATCCATGTAAAGTTATTGGCACAGCAAGCGGGACTTAGTCATGTGACTGTTTTTCCTGGAGGAATAGAGTAGACTCGGAAGAGAGGCAGAGACCAGATTGCACTGGACCTACACGGTCATTCTGATCAGCTTGGACTTCACTTCAAAAACAATGGAGAACCATTGGAAGGTTCTAATCAGGGGGTAATGTGATCAGATTTTTGTAAGAATTTTCATCCTTTATTAGATATAGACAACTGGCAAGTCCTGAAATTCATATTCTAAAAACATATCTAAAACTTATATTTTAATGGCAAGAGTCAAGATTGCAAAGTGAAAGGGAATAAGAGAAAAAGTACATTGGAGAACATCCTCCATGAAGACAGTCATTCATGTTGCTACTTAGAAAAATTGCCCTGCATTTAGGATATTCCCGAGCATCTAGAGCTGTGCTCACCACCCACCACATTCTTTCCAAGAGCCTGAAATCCACCTTTTCTTTAGGTCCGTAAGACTTAGATGAGAACACCTGCTAGCCTTGCCTCTGCATAAACACTAATATATTACTGACATGCTTATCTGAGAAAATACTAGATTGATACACTGAAGTTATATATATACTAGCATAAATGTCTCATCAACTACACTTCTTTCTTAGGCCGTGTGTGTTTGTGTCTTCATGTGCATCCCCATGAACATGGAACAGAACTAGCTAGCAGAAGAGGAAACTAAAAAAGGTTCATCAGAATGATCTTCAGGACATTATGTACACAATTGAATAACAATAGTTTCAGTTAATTTCAGCCAAGCAGGTTGTTATTTTGGAAGAAAAAGGGTGAATTTATTTTACTCAATAGCTAGATAGTGGGTTGGCTGCATTTGTTATTAAAACAAACATGCCTACCATAATTAGTCTGTGGATACTCCCATAATAATTGGGAATGACCACACCACTTAAATGGGACTTGATGTTTTTGGTCATGCATCAGTACGTGACTTCAAACCTCATTGAGCCATGTGATTCCCAGTTGTGAGAGTCTGGCACTTGAAATGGCGCTTTAAAACATTGGTTTATCATAATAGCTTCCTCCTTGATGAACGGTCTCACTTTAATGATATTGACATGCTGGCTGGGTCTGAACTGGGCCTTGGCCTGCCAACCCTTGCCACTAGTGAAACACTTCTTATATGATAACCTTCATTTGCTAAGGCTGACTTTTGATGGAAATGGTTGCATTTTCACATGGCTCCAGGGTTTACTCTTTAGATCTCAGCTTATATTGTATTTTATTTCCTCAGAGAGATCTTTCCTGACCACTCCATCTGAAATAGTCCCACCCTCACCCCAGTCCATCTTTATCACCCCACTCTGTGCCTTGCCCAAACAACACTATCAGTCCCTAACAGCTTGCTCATTTGTGGGTGTATGTAAATTCCCTGAGGCCTAAACCTCCTTGTCTTATTCAACACTGTATTCATAACACGTAAACAATACCCGCCATAGTTATTGATCAATAAGTTTGTCTTAAATGAATGAATGAAAGGTGAAGTGAGGAAATGACTAAGCTGATAAAGGGACCAGAATTGATGTTACCAGGAAATAAAAGTTAAAGAAATATCCCTTTTGGGAAAGGGATCAATCACTTGAGAATAAGTAACTTACCAGGGGAAAAAATATCAAGCCTAAATGGACATTTGTAGAATGAGATGTCATTTGAACTTTTTGAAGGAGTTCCCTCAATAATTTTTTTACCTTTTACATTAAAAAAAATGTCCATATACTGGTCATGGCAAATGTTCATGCAAGGAAGATCCAGGTCGGATCTCCCGAGATGTAATCTTCATAATGCACATGAACGTTTTTTGGGTGCACTTCACTTTTCTAAAGAAATGAGAGGTCCTTTTATTTGCAAATGACAGAGATTAAACAAATTAAAACAAGAGAAAATTGAGATAAAACAAATTAACAAACTTAGCTCCCATAAATCAATCCTTATCATACTTCTTAAAACTAACAAAGAGTAAATTTTAACTCAAAAGAAGTAATAAAATAATAAACAGCAATGTGCTCTTCAAAATCTGTCCAAGTTTCTGACCCAGATAAATTAGTCTCTAGGAGGCTGGCATTTTATGAGTGATTGCTTTAGCATTAATAATAAAATTGAGGATCATAGAGCTGCACAGAGGGAGTAGAAAAGAAGTGGCAAAATTTTCCCTGGGAAAAGTAATTTATTGCAAGGACAATTCTAGAAGATTATGCCCAAAATATGGTTTGTGGATATTCCAAACATGAAATGGTGGATAGCTGAAGGTAGTACAGATTGATCAAAAATAAAGTCATGGGAGTTGAACTTCATTTCCATTTTGAAGACAACTACTTATATCTCCCCTGATGCTGTACCTTTTAGCCACTAAACTTGACCCTGTCTCTTTGGCTCAGACCTAATGGCTAGATCCTTGGCCAACAAGAAATCCTTGAAACTATCACACCAGAAAGTGAGATTTCTTCTTTACAGGAATTTCAGCAAGGCATTTAGCCACTTCTCATGAATAGTTATAGGCAAAATTAAGACTTGCGGGCTAGGGATGCATATTTGGGCTTGTTTTTATTGAATAAATTCACCCAAAAAACATTAAGTAATGCATTAGGTAACAAAATATGGGGAGATTTCTGTATGGAGCCTCAGCGTTTTGAACTTGTCTTCTTCTAGCCAATATTTTTAATGAATATTCAAAGTAAGATACAGAAGGTAGATAGCAATTTTTTAGACACCAGAAAATTGGAATGATTTCTTTGGCGATAATCTGAATTTAAAAGCTCAGAGAGGGTCAAAACTAAAAAATCCAATGCTGTAGCTCAAGGGAAAAGTTAAACTTCAGGGGTAAAGAATGTAATAGACCTGGCAGCAACAATATTGTAGAAAGACAAAGAATTTTAATCACCTACAAATTTGATATAAACTAGCCCCAATGGATTTTTCAGAAAAAAATAACACATTCCTGCCTATCTAGGACTATAATTCCAAAGCTAAATAAGACAAAAACTGGGTTAATCAATATTTTTGAATGAGTAAACAAAGAAAGGAACAATTAATGAGTGAAACAACTAACAAGCATTGTTGAATTTTTATTGGGCAAAACTGGTCATTTAAAGACTTGTATAAAGTATTTCCTCACAATTGCAGCTGCAAATATGTGATGCATTGCTCTACAAAGTAGTCAACTCCTCAAATCTGGCTTTATTAGAAGAAGTGGCAGCATCCCTTACAAAGAAGGTTTAAACTGCATGAAGGAATTGAGTCAGGAATTGATGATTTCCAAGTCTCTCTCCACTTCTACGATTCTCTTGAGCAAAGTTTTGATGGAGGAAGAGTAGAGATGACAACCACAAGAAGGATTCTTTTTCCAGATCAGAAGGGGAACTGGCCAGTTGTCTCCTTTTTCCCCTGACATGAAAAAGAAAAAAAAAAGACACATTGGTGAAGAGTCAAAATGACTCTGATAATATCAACTTTTTCACCTAAAGAACTGTGGACTTCAGGCATTCTAGTTAATCTCTCGAAGCCCCAGTCTCTTCATCTGTAAATTAAGGATAATATAACCTAACCTATGTGAGACTAGGTGGTGTCCTGACTGAAGAAGGTGAAGAATGTAGGGACTGGCATAAACTAAATGTGCAATGCATTGTGACTAGTGTTCAAGGTGGAGTACACGTGTTCCAGTATATGCCAAGGTTGCATCTCTGGAGGCAACCACTTGTCTCTTGCCCTGCCCTTCTAGAAAAATACATCAAATTTCATTTAATTGTCCTATGTTCTTTACAGCCTCTTGTGTATACTTCTTTCTTTCTAAACTAATGGTTAGCTTTTCTCATTTGCCACTTATAAAGACACTGATCTTTAAGGCACAAATATACATGGAGAACCACATACACACACAAACACACACACACACACACACATACACACACACACACACCACACAGATACGTATATTTTTTTGAAACACTGAAATTAATTCTCTTTGGAATTGGAAATAAATGTTTACCAAGTCAGTTCAGTCACAGATAAGCTTTTCCCTTAATCATTTACAACTACAATTTTCTCAAACTGGGAGTCAGAGCATATTTGCTAAGCTGTGACAATATGATTTCTTTTAGGCACACAGATATTCTAATACAGCAAGAATTCAAAGGCTTATTTAAAAACTAAAAACATCTGGAATACAATTTTGCGTTTCCTTTACATGAACATTACATTTTTAAAAACTGGGATCTGCAAGTTTGATATGTAAAAGACAAAAAATATTTGTACTTTTTAAAAAATGTTTATTCATTTATTTTTGAGAGAGAGAACACGAGTGGGAGCGAGGGAAGCACAGAGAGAGAGGGAGACAGAGAATCCCAAGCAGACACTGTGCGGAGCCCGACACGGGTCTCTCAAACCCATAAACCTCAAGATCATGACCTGAGCCGAGACCAAGAGTTGGATGCTTAACCAACTAGCGCCTCAGGTGCCCCTATTTGTGCTTTTAAAAATAATTTCTACCAAACATCTCAGAAGAGCTTCTGAGATCACCTTCAGAGTGATGGGGAGTGCCTCCTGAGACAGAAAACATAATCATCCTTTTAGGAGTGAAACACTAAATTCTCATTCACTGCCACCAAGGAGAAAATGTACAACGTTGCCATCACACTAAGCAACGCCATAGATCGACACTCCATTCAACTCCCCTCTCGTTACTCAGGGACTGTTTTGTTGTGAAAGCACACCCAATCCCAGGCGAATAGAATCAGCTTTTCTGATAGGAACAAAAGAGAAGTCTGACCTTTATCAAGCACTTGACATTTGTTGGCACTGTGCAAAGCACGGCTTTCTAATTTAACCTTCAAAATAAATCTATAAAGTGAGGTATATTGTTCTCATACTAAAGATAAGTTACCTGAGGTTTACTAAGGGCAACTGATTTGCCCAAACCATGCAGCTAGCGAGTGGTGAAAGTGTTTCTCAGTGTGTAGTTCCAGGGACCCTCACACTACATCACAGAGAGCTTCGGAAAGGACCAGATTCTTCCCACACCCAAAGGTGCTAAATGAGAGTGGGGACAATGAAGCAGAGGCTGCATTTTAAAACAAGCACCTTGGGGCGCCTGGGTGGCTCAGTCGGTTAGGCGTCCGACTTCAGCTCAGGTCACGATCTCACGGTCCGTGAGTTCAAGTCCCGCGTTGGGCTCTGGGCTGATGGCTCAGAGCCCGGAGCCTGCTTCTGATTCTGTGTCTCCCTCTCTCTCTGCCCCTCCCCTGTTCATGCTCTGTCTCTCTCTGTCTCAAAAATAAATAAACGTTTTAAAAAAATTTAAAACAAGCACCTCAGGTCATTCTGACCCTTTTTAATTAATCACTCTGGTGGGCAAGGCCTCTGAAAGACAAACATAAGAAAATGTCCATTCTTGAATGTATTCATCATTTTTTTTCCTCCTGTTGAAATAATTTGTTTCATTTTGCATTAAATAACAGTGTTCGCTCCACTGTCAGGTACTCTCATACACGTCTTCATCTTAAAGTCAAGGCTAATGACTTGGCTAATGACAAGGCTAATGAGGTGTTTACCCCAAAGAATTAAAAGTGAGTATTCAAGTACATGGACACTCGTGTTCACAGCAGCATGATTCACAATTGCCAAAAGGTCGCTTCCAATGTCCATCAATAGATGATGGATAAACAACTAGTGGTATATACACATGGAAAGGAATAAAGTGGTGATACACACTGGGGCATGGATGAACCTCCGAAACATTATGCTGCACAAAAGAAGCCAAACACAAAATATCACATCTTCTATGATTCCATGTATATGAAATATCCAAAACAGACAAATCCGTAGGACAGAATTCAGGCTGGAGGTTTCCAAGGGCTGTAGGGAAGGGGTAACAGGGTAAGAATGCTTAATGAATAGTGGGTTTGTCTATGAGTGAGGTAAATGTTTGGGAACTAGAAAAAAGTGGTGGCTGAACAACATTGTGAGTGTACAAAATGCCACTGAATTATTCACTTTAAAATGATTAATTTTAGGGGCGCTTGGGTGGCTCAGTCAGTTGAGCGTCTGACTTCAGCCCACGTCATGATCTCATGGTTTGTGAGTTCAGCCCCACACTGGGCTGTTTTCAGGGAAGAGCCCACTTTGGATCCTCTGTCTCCCTCTCTCTCTGCACCTCCCCCACCCTGTGCTCTCCCTCTCTCTCAAAAATAAACATTAAAAATAAATAAATAAAAGGTTAATTTTATGTTATGTGAATTTCACTTCAAATTATTTTTAAAAAATAAGAGATAATACTACTAGCTTCTAATTTCCTTTCATATTTGGTCCAAGTTTGATGCTAAGAGTATTTTGGGGGGAAAGCAATAGTGATGATAACTTTATAATATTCCCGGATTAAGTGTCTCTAACTCCATGGCCAACAGATGGCGCTCCAGTTTCAATTGTAACGGAAGTTCTCAGACTATCTCACACAAAGGTCTCCGTTTCCATTAATAACAAGATTAAACGCATGTCCTTAAAACTCTGTTATGGGGCTAGAAACTTTGACTGATGTTTCTTAATTTCCCTTAGAAATTACAGCCTAATCATAAAGTGGATATACAAAAATAAATAAATAAATAAATAAATAAATAAATAAGATAAAAATAAGAGTGACTATAAAGCAGCAACTTTGAGTACAGAAGTCATACATGAAAATTTTTAGTGGGGCCAAAACAGTAATGATGGGTAGAAAAGCAGAAGTTTTACTAGCAGATAGACCTAATTTCTAACTCAGTCTCACCATTTTCCAACCATGTGACCTTGCTTAACAAAATTGCCTAGTCTCTCAGAATCTGTTTTCTCCTGCAAAATGTTGATAACACGTTCTTCCAAAGTTAGTTGTAACAATTAGGAATAATGTGTTTGTCAAGTGCTTTGCAAAACATTTAGTAGATAGTAGGTACTCAGTAATATTTAGCTATTCTAATTGGTGACAGATAAAATATAGAAATACATATAGGATTTATTGGCCTTGGGTCATATGCATTTAAGTTAAATGCAGTCCATTACTATTACCTGCATATTAACAGCATGGAATTTGACACACCACAGATGTATTTGTAAATTGTTAGAGTCAGTTAAAGTCTTAAATGCTTATGCTTTCTGTAAGTCAAACATTGAAGTGACATTATATTGATACAGCAGAAAGTTCATAATATATTATTAGGTGGAGAGATAAAACAGATTGCAAAACAGTATTATAGTGTAGTCCCAATTTTGTTTAAAAACTGTATATCTGGTAAGATATACAGCAATATATTAATGTTGGTTATCTTTGGGTCGTAAAACTATAGCTGATTTCAGTGTTATTAATACTTTTTACACATTTTTAATATTTTCTATAATAAATATGTATTAATTTCTAGTGACACACACACACACACACACACACACACACACACAAATCTTTTTCATATACTACTGTGTGAAGCTAGGAATATATCAGATATGGACACAGCAAGTCTGTGAACCAGTTGAATCCACAGAGGAAGTACACTCAGAGCTTAGATATATAGTGCCCTGGGACCTCCCTCCTGCTTAGAATTCTCCATAGGGGGAAAAATAAATGGAAAAACAAACCCAGATGTGTTTCTCTTTGCCAGTGTTTCAGGCCAGCATATGTAAACAGTATCAGTGAGATGTTCAAACAGCTGATTAGAAAGGAGAAAATTCAGTTGGCTTCACAATTTGGAATCATGTCAAACACCCTCTCAAAAATAAACAGACATGCCAATGTCAAAATTTCTTACTAGCCTTAATTCATAAGACAAAGTTTTTGTATTTATAATAATTTGGGAATATTCATCAAAAACTTTAAATACACATATACTTTCAACCCAGCATACCCCTTTTCTAGGACTCTGTCCTATAGAAAGACATAGACTTGCACCAAGATTCATGGTCGAGGGTTGTACAGGGCAGCATGGCTTATAAGAACAAAAATTGCCACTAATGGGGAATGATTTTTACATCATAAGGCATTCATACTATAGAATGCTATGCAGCTGTTAAGTAGAATGCTATAGATTTCTAAATAAGGACATGGAATGATCTCCCACACACATTAAGTGGAAGGAAAAGAGTAAGAGAGCTATAACAAAAGTAAGATACCATTTACATTTAAAAAAAAACCTCTCTTTGTGTATGTGCATAATACTTATGTACACATATTTAAATATGTAAATACATAGAAATATTGAAAAGGTCTAGAAAGGTAATACCTAATTATTAACAATGATCATATCTAAGGAAAGTTTTTTAAACTATGTTTTCTAAATTGTTTTAAGTCCTCTCTCTCTCTCTTTCTCTCTCATGCAGACACACAAACACACACACACACACACAATCATACATAAACACATACACTAATACATGTGTCTACTATGTGCTAGGTTTTGATGTAAATGTCAAGGATGTATTAGCATTCCACACCAGAAATAGCCCATGCTTATGAGAGCTTTCAGTGTTGAGGTTCATCCCTGGGACTTTTCACAGACTACTGGCTATATGGTCTAGTCAGACAATAAATAATTATTTCTGCAGGTTGATCAAACAGTTTGTGCCCCAGAGGCCTCCCCCCCCCACTTCTCAGTAAGGGAAAAAAAGAAAAAGAAACGAGCCCAGATTGAAATATAAGAAATAAAATTTTGAAGGATAATATGAAATATTATAGTCTTGAGGTTTTCTTTGAAAAGATACCCCCCATAAAAGCATGAATAATAAAGGAAAATGTTGCTAAATTTGACCATATTAAAATTTAAAATATATTAAAACCTCAGGAAAATAATGTCATAAACTTGAAGAAGATACTTTTGACACACAGAATCAATAAGGGAATAGGAACCAGGATGTATTTAAAAACATCTGTAAGAAACAAGAAAAAAGACAAACAACTCAAGAGAAAAAAAAATGGGGAAAAGTCATAAAGAGCTTTTTTAAAAAAAATGTTCATTTATTTATTTTGAGAGAGAGCAAGTGAGAGAAGGGCAGAGAGAGAGAATCCCAAGCAGGCTCTGCACTGTCAGTGTAGAACTTGATATAGGGCTCAAACTCAGAACTGTGAGATCATGACCTAAGCCAAAATCAAGAGTCAGATGCTTAACCACCCAGGGGCCACCCAGGGGCCTCAATAAAGAGTTTTTTATGGGTAGGAATTACAGATGCTGAACATACACAAGAAAAGACATTCAACTTTATTAGTAATCACAGAAATGAAAATTAAGACCACAATAAGATACAATTTTATAACCACTAAGTGTACACAAATACAGGTCTGACGTTGATCAATATTTGTAAGGATTTGAACCAATGGATAGTCATATACCGCTGGTAAAAATGTAAACTGATTTATCACTTTGGAAACAGGTTTGACACCTTCATATTAAGTTAAATATTCTATACCCCCAAACCAAACAATTCCTCTTTTAGATATCCGTCCTTGAAAAATGCTTGTACATGTACAACAAGAGACATGAATAAGAATATTTGAGACAATATTATTCACATATGCAAAAAAATGGGGAAAACCCCCTCAAATTTCCAGGGATAAGAAAGTGCCAACTGAATTACTAAAGTTACACCATGGGATATTATTTGGACTAAAAGGGAATGAACTGTAGCTACTTGGAAGTATATGAATTACATTATATGAATTACATTGTAGAAATGTAATGTGAAATGAAATAAACAAATCACAGGTGCTTACCTACAGCTCAAAATGCTCAGACTCAAGAAATACCAAACAATACGTTGCTATGGAAACCTCAACTTAAAAAAAAAACAACAACTATAAATTAAATAATGATTTCAGGAAAGTAGTAGCCTCTGAGCAGGAGGCACAGAGAATGTCTCTGCTACATTTGCTGTGCTACAAGGATTAATCAAGTTCTAGTTCTTGAGATCAATGGTGGATTCCTAGGTACTCATTTTAGTACTGTGCTACTAGATTATATAGATGTTACTGTGATTTTTATGCATCATTTGTTACATCTTTAAAAAAAAACTTTTTTTTAAACACAACTTCTAAAAGAGAAAAATTAAATCCAAAGATGAATAGTATGTATTCAGACATGTTAGCAGTTTGCTTTTCATGTGTATTCCATGTTCTTTTCCTTAGTACTTTCTTAAATATACAAATTTTAGACCTCATGCTCTTCAGATTCTTCTTCGTAGAATAGCATTTTGTCAAAGAAGGACAGGAGTAGAATAGGAACAGGAGAGGAAAATCAAAGAACCCTTCCAGGTACAATGGGACTCTGAAGAGACAATTTTTAATGTGTCACTAGATGGTAAATTAATTTTACTTTGATTGGAAAACAATCACAGGTTCTGGTTGTTCAATCTAGCCTGCCATTGTGAGGTTAAGTTATAAGGTCCTGCCAGTTCTAAAATGTTAACTTGAAACAGACGATCTCTGCTTGTCTTCAGAACATTATGGTAGATTTGTACATCGTGATGGAATTTATGTCTGAACTTGCTTCTCCCCATGATTAATAAAATTCACTGAAAATACTTGCGAACTCGAACAACATGTGCTTATCTTTGGGTAATATAAGGTTTAAATTCTAATTTTATTTTTGGTACTTAGTAGATTCACTTTTTATATTTGACACCTTAGACTCCCAATTTACGCAAAGACCTCTGTAAATTTGGGCCAAAAGCAATTTAGCTAGTTATGCTAGTATTTCAGTGTAATATCCTTCTCAGCCAGTCATATTTGATCTGTTCTTACATCACTTTTTCCCTGGGTGTAAGATCTCTTCAATCGATGCTAAGAATGGCAGTTTTGTAGAAAGAACACAGAATTTAGAGTGTTAGTGCCTGAGTTCAGGTCTGATTTACTTAGCAACTAGGTCAAGTTACATAACTTTTCTGGGCTTCACTTTACTCATCTGGAAAACACAGAAAGTAATTGTATTAGTCAGGCTTTTTTGTCTGCAATTCATTTTGCTTTCAAACTCAATTCAAGATAGCTCGAAGAACAAATTCAGGTACTTCACATTCTAGAAGTTCAAGAGTCAACACAATTAGATCCAGAATGTCTTAAGTCTCTTTCCCCATCCCTCTTTTCTATCTCTCTCCAAAGATTCACTTTCTTATGCAAACAAATCCTCATCATTTGGTAGGAAAAACTACTTCTAATTGACCCAGAATCACATTTTTCCAGCTTAGGAAAGGGAAGGCAGCAATTATACCACTCAGCACCAGATTGGTCTTTCTTTCTTTCTTTCTTTCTTTCTTTCTTTCTTTCTTTCTTTCTTTCTTTCTTTCCTTCTTTCTCTTTCTTTCTTTCTTTCTTTCTTTCTTTCTTTCTTTCTTTCTTTCTTTTTCTTCTTCTTCTTCTTCTTCTTCTTCTTCTTCTTCTTCTTCTTAATGTTTTATTTATATTTTGAGAGAGAGAGCATGAGGAGGAAAGGGGTAGAGGGGGGTGGGGGCATCACAGAGGATCCAAAGCAGGCTCTATGCTGACAGGCCAACAGCAGCAAGCCCCATGTGAAGCTTGAACTCACAAACCCTGAGATGAATAACTTGAACCAAAGTCCCATGCTCAGCTGACTGTGCCACCCATTTGCCCCCAGATTGGTCTTTCTTAGGCCAAATGCTCACTCCTAAGTCAATCACTGCTCCTGGAAGGACAGGCTATCATAATTGGCCCACCTGGGAAAACATGTTCATCCTTGAGCCTAAAGGAGCAGATATAGTCATTGGCCAACTCACCAGGACCACTTGCATTGGATAATAGCAGATTTCCATAGCACACAAGGATGGTGTCCAGATAAAAATATCAATTTTCCACTACTGTAATAATTCCTCTAGGTAGGATCTTATGAAAACTAAAAATTTGGGACAGAGTACTTTGTGCGTTATAAAATACATTAAATCTTGGGTTAAAATGTGGGTTTTTTTTTTTTTTGTAAAAAATCACTAAAGAGAAGTACCATAAGATTGGATTAGAATGAGGCATCTGTTGGGGCATTTGGGTGGCTTAGTCGGTTGAGCCTCCGACTTCAGCTCAGGTCATGATCTCACGCCCTGTGAGTTCGAACCCCGCGTGGGACTCTGCTGACAGCTCAGAGCCTGGAGCCTGTTTCAGATTCTGTGTCTCCTTCTGTCTCTGACCATTCCCAATTCATGCTCTGTCTCTCTCTATCTCAAAAATAAATAAACGTTAAAAAAAATTTAGAATGAGGCATCTGTTGAAAATGAGTCATTTTTTGTGTGAAATTGAGAAAATTGTTCTATATTCTTTACAAAGAAAATTATCTACAAAATGAAGGAAATAAATATTAGTTTTATGTTTAACATAGATTTTTTTTTTTTTTTGAGAAATGAAAGCCGCAATAAAATCTCCAATGTCTTTCTGTGCCCACAGTAAATGTCTCATTTTCTATCAAGAACTAAATGTGCTCAGGGGTGTGAACATGTCACGATCACTTAGCTTAATGGGTGTGAAGTAAATGCTCTCTTTTCTAGAGGGAAAATCTTTTCTAAAGATCATTGCAACATTTACAAAACTAAGCACATTTTTATAAAATTGGACAGTTGGAAGTGACCTGCAAAGTTCATCAAATCTCTGCCACGGCTTTAGAATGACCATCAAAACACCCCTGGGAAATAACTATCTTGAAATAGATTTTTAAAATGTCTTCCAGGGAGAGACTCTGGGGAATCCATGTTTCTCACAATAAATCACAATCTACCTTCACTTCTTTCCTTCAGGCTGCCAGAAAATAATTGGATTACGCTACAGCTCCCTGGGGCAGTGGTTCCCAAACCTGGTTATTTATCAGAACCTCTTTGGAAATTTATAAAACACAGTTTTCTGGGCCACACTCTAGAATTAGGGCCCCGGAATCAGTTTTCTTTTTATTTGTTTGCTTGTTTTTCTTAAAAACTTCTCCAGGTATCTTTATTCAGCCACTTTGATCTATGCACTGGCTTTAGGAAATCACAGAGTCTCAGGACTAAGATAATATTGAATCATAACTCTAATGCCATTGCTAAGAGATAGGTGTCTCACTATTGTTATCAGGCACTGGACAACAAATGAGCAAAGTGTTTTAATTTTTGAAGCTCTAACTGTATGAAAGAAGTTTGTGAATGTCTACATTTCCCAATTTTTCTTTCAGAATATTGATGCTAATACTCTGAATATTGACTATTAGATCCAGTCCGAAAGCCTCTGTAAATAGAGGCAGTAGATTCCTTAACACGTTCTCTGGATGTTGGAAAGTGCTAGAAAAAGAAATGACATTATGATAAGGAGGAGAATGAATAAATAGACAAGCTTCCATCATTCTGTATTAGAGAGAATTTTCTGAATTTATTAAGAACGGCTCCATTCTTTCTTAAAAGGTTATCAGTTCACATCCAAATGATGAGCTATCATGCAGTTATGAAGGCGCACTTGTACAGAATTTTAATGAGCTCAGATGGTATGAAAGGTTTTGCATCCTGACCTTTTCTTTCTGCATTACATCATAAGCGTTTTTCCATGCAATTATAATTCTTCACATATATGTTGGCAAACACATGGCAAGTATGAATACGCATATACATAGTCTGTTTGTAAATGCTTTTCAATGTCTTTCGGTTATTTTTTCAACAAATAATTTTTAAGTGCTTTGCTGGCACTTATTAACTGAGGAGAAAAAGGGACATCAGGAAAAAGATAAATAACCATGATAGGCTGATTGGGATGCAAGAATCGGCCAGGTCACAGGTATTTCAGCTGTTTAGAGGAGGCAGTAATTAAATGAAGAACAAGGATACTTGGCATGAATTTCTGTGGGAGAGGAAATTTAAACTCATCAAAAAGGGGTGGGACTCAAAGAAGATAATGAAAATAAATTTTCATGCTGAGGAATGGAATATGTTAAGATGTGAAATTAGAGATCTGTACATCCTGTTCAGGAAATGGTAGGAGAAGTGTAAGGAGAAAAGTCTGGGTTCCCAGGTAACAATGAGACTAGATTTTGCTTTAATTTTCATTTTGTTTGCATTTCATAAATATGAAAGATTTCAAACTTATAAAAAAAAAGTGTAGAACGTTACATAGCAGACATCCAGGTGTCCGCCACAGGCTTTAAGCAAATGTTAAGGTTTGGCACATGTGCTTGATTCTTGGGCACTTTTTAACGGCCTGAGTTTGAATCTGGATGCTAGAGGCTGAGCCTGGGATTGTCAAACTGGAAGCAGGCAGCAAGTTGAAGGGGATCAACATCAGGTGTTTCTTTAAACTGTATTTAGAGACTGAAGAGGTAGGAAAAAGAGAAGTATAGCAATTTCCCCAGTAAATAATGTTAAACATTTTAACATTCCTTAATATGGATATGTTCTAGAAGTAAATAAAATACTGATGTAAATTTTTAATTAAAATTAAGAAATCAAAGAAAAATTTCACTGGCTGCGTGCACCCAAGGGCTACATCCCCAGAACCCATGCCAAAAGTGAGATCCTTCATCCCCACAGGAATACCCATTTCCCCATCTTTGGCTGCTAGGAATGCTTCTCTTATGATAGTGTCAGATGTTCTCTTCCAGATCATAGGGATACACTGCAGTCTTACCTAATATGGGGTTTGACATTCTAAATAGTTAAATTATACTGTTTGCAACTTAAATGGACCATAGTCAATTAGTTCATTAAGTAAAAATGAACAGACCATGTGTCCTCCTGGAGTTTTCATCCATCAACAAAGAAAGATCACCTCCACCAAATAAAGAATAAAAGAATGGTGGAAGATAAAAAGAATGTTGCATTTTGAGTTTCTCATGAGTCATATGTGTTCAGTTTACTGGTTACTTACATGAAATTTCAAGAGAGCAGTGGTGACCCCAGTCTTCTCCCTCCCGTAGGTGGGTCCAATTCTCCAAGATGATGTGAAGGACACGGAGGGAAATTTAAGCAAGAGACTGTTCACATGGCTCCGATTCTGAGTCAGCTTGCTTATGGCATCAGATAGATGAGCCTGAGTTTCTGACTTCTCCCTGTCCAGAAGGTCCTCCAGACCCTGATGCCAACCATGCAAAATAGATCATACGATGAGAAAATAAAGTCACATAATTTATTAATGATGGCGCGCTCACCAGAATCAGTGGGCGAAGAACCCCAAAAGTTATCCAACTTTCATACTTTGATTTACAAGCATCATAGTGTGATGCTTATGATTATGAGATCCTGGGCACCTGGGTGGCTCATTCAGTTAAGCGTCGGACACTTGATTTCGGCTCAGGTCATGGTCTCACACTTTGTGAGTTCAGGCCCCACTGCAATGGTGTGTGACTTTGAGCCTGTGTTGCTGACAGCATGGAGCCTGCATGGGTTTCTCTCCCTCTTTCTCTCTCTCCCTCTGTTCCTCCCCAGCTCATGTGCACTTTCTCTCCCTGCCTCCCTCCCTCTATCTCTCTCTCTCAAAATAAATACACTTAAAATTAAAAAAAAAAAAAAAGAGTATGAGTTCTGGAGCCTCAGTTTCAGAGACCCAGCTCTGCCACTTACTCTGCCTCAATATCTCCTTTGTAAAATGGATATATTTTACCCAGTAGAGGATTGCTATGAGGATTTGATAACTTAATACCTACAATGTACTTAGAACAGTGCTTGACGTTCTGTGCTCAATTAATGCTAGTTTTGTTATATGTTTAATTAAAATCCAGAACTCTTCCTTCCAGTCTGTATTTGTTATTTTGAATCCTTTCAGATTCCTGCCCACTACCACCTCCTGGGCAATTTTACCACATCGCCTACTTCCATGCTCAAACTAGGTCTGTACCTCCATCTCCGGATACTTGCAAGTCCTTGTAACATGTTAAGGTGGTCCAGTGGTCCAGGCAGTCTTATTTGGTTCCCCTGCTGTTCCTCCTTGGTGATAACTCTGATAGTTTTCTCCCAAGTGTGTGTAAAAGTAAAACATATGTGGAAGGTTTATACCTTGAAGTATTAGCCTTGTTTTTCTGTGTTTTTTCTCTTACACTAATACGCCTAGTCAACACTGAAACAGAAATAAAGATTTAAAGAAATTGCCAACCTCAGCACCAGATGCAGTTTTCCTTCTAAGACACATTGTTTCAGGGCTGGAATTTTACCTGTGGGACGACATTAGGGATGACCTGTGGGATGACATTAGGGAGAAGAGAGAAAGCGGAGAAGCAACTTGATTTTATTTTTATTTTATTTTGTTATTTTACTATTTTTATGTATATTTTTAATTCCAGTATAATTAATGCACAGTGTTATGTTAGTTTGAGGTGTACAATATAGCGATTCAACAATTCTGTGCATTACTCAGTGCTCATTATGGTAAGCGTACTCTTCATCCCCTTCACCTATTTCACCCATCACCCCACCAATCTCCCTTCTGGCAACCACCAGTTTGTTCCCTATATTGAAGATTCTGTTTTTTGTTTGTCTTCTTTCTTTCTTTCTTTCTTTCTTTCTTTCTTTCTTTCTTTCTTTTGTTCTTTCTTTTGTCTCTTAAATTTTGCATATGAGTGAAGTCATATGGTATTTACTTCTCTGACTGACTTATTTCACTGGGCATTATGCCCTCTACGTCCATCCATGCTATTGCAAATGGAAAGATGTCACTCTTTTATGGCCAGGTAATACTCTGTTGTATACAGACACCACATCTTCTTTATCCATTCATCTAACCTATGGCTGGACACTGGGATGCTTCCATATCTTGGCTCTTGTAAGTAATGCTCTAGTAAACATAGGGGTTCACAGATCTTTGCAAATTAGTGTTTTCATTTTCATTGGGTAAATGCCCAGTTGTGGAATTACTGGATCACGTGGTAATTCTGTTTTTAAGTTTTTGAGGAACTTCCATGCTATTTTCTAGACAAGGAGGATGACTTGGAGGGAAAAGAGCCTGATGCAGCATGGTACACAGAGCACAGAAGATGCCCTCCCTGTCTTAGAGCGTGACTCATACTCATTTCCTGTAGACCTGTCATGTAACTGTCCTAAATACTTGATACCCTGCCCCTTAACAGAGGAAACCAAATAGGTGGGGTAAGAGGGAGCCTAAAGGGAAACTCTTGCATACTGATAAAAGTAACACTAAACTGAATTAGTGGGGAATTTGCTGTGAGGTGACACATATCATGCTTCTGAGATTACATTTATTTTAAAATGGAAAAGCCCAGATATTTATCTTCTAGTATATCTTTTTTAAAGCTTATTTATTTATTTTGAGAGAGAGAGAGAGAGAGAGAGAGAGAGAAAGACGCAGCAGCAGTGGGGCAGAGAGAGAGAGAGGAAGAGAGCAAATCCCCAGTAGGCTCCGTGCTGTCAGCACAGAGCCCGACATGGGGCTCAAACTCACTGAACAGTTAACGTGGGTCTAGAACTCACAAACCGTGAGAACAATACCCGAGCCTGAGACCATGACCTGAGCCAAAATCCAGAGTCAGACTCTTAACCGACTGAGCCACCCAAGTGCCCTTAACTTCTAGTATCTCTTAACCAGTTGTGTTGAACTGATCTCTTTGTAAATGTCACCATTGTGCCTATTTTAGCCTAGAGCATAGTTTTCCCTAGAAATCCAGTCCTCTTGGTCAAATGTGAACATACTAATTTCAACATGTTTTGTAGTCATTATTTTGCTCCCAAACAGAAAGTTCCTATATGGGGCTGAAACAAAAAAGTCAGGCCTGATGATACAGATTTGAGAATTATGCATATAGAACAAATATTTGAAGCCCTGAAAATAGTTGAAATCATGGAGGAGGCAGTAAAAAGGGAGAAGAGCGGGTGATCAAGAACAGAGTCATAGGAACTACCAAGTTTATTTGCACAAGAACAAGGAAGAAGAGCTCTCCTAGGAGAGAGAGTCATTAACCAGAGATGTATAGGACAAGAAAGCATTGGAAGGAGGGATTGACTGACAGAGTTAATTGTTAAAAGCAGGAAGAAAAGTGGGAACTGAGAAAAAACTTCTGGATCTACCTATCAGGAATCTGCTAGCGATATTCAAAGAAGCAATTTCAATAAAGTGGTGGCAGGAGATACCCAAACAAGAGAAGTTGAGGAGGGTGAAAGTGTTGTGGTTCCAGGGAGCTATGAGACAGCTCTGGGTATAGACCCACGGGCTCTGTTCATGGATCTTGCCTTCTCCATTTACCAAACTGCAGGTACTGAGGTCCTCTGGCTAGTTCTTATCAGTCCACCTTTTCCACTGAGCTAGGCTTCACTGGGAAATAAGCACATTGGGATTTTCTGGAGAGGACTTGGCATTAGTTGTGAGGCCATGAAGCCAGTTATCTGGAGGGCCTTGGTGGTGTGTCTGCACTAAGATATGCCCACCCCAAACTCCCAACCTTTGGCACTGACTGTTCTTGACTTGAGCTTTGACTTTGGGATTGGCGTTCCCATTTTCCTACTGGTGTTCAACCTGCACTGAGTCCCAGCACCACCTGTCTGGAAAATTGACAGTCAAACTAACCTTGGCAGCACCTTCCCCAAGGTACTGGCTTCTATTCCAGAACTCTGGCAGGGATCATGGTCCAATCATCATAATAATCATTAATCATCATGGTGCATACAACATATTAATGTGAAAGAATCCTCTCCTCCCCTATCCCACTCCATCTTTACTGACACAATCTGTCATGGACTTCAATCCCTTGGCCTGTATTCTAGGTTGGCATGTGTGCTTCTGAAGTTTTCCTCTTCTGGAGATTGTTTGGCTACTCTGGCTTACATACCTCACTTAACTTCTAAAGCACATAAAACGTACATATGCACATATATACACATGCACACACACACAACCTCTGATTTTTTATGATCCTTTTAATTCCTATGGTTCCCACAGCTTGGGTCAGTCTTGAATCTAACAAAACTCCACCACCTAGGTTAAACCCCAACTGTAATCTCCCAACCCTCCTGAAGTTGTGCAGAGGGAATCAGACATAGCCTTAGGCTATACTAATAGGAACATAGGGTCCAGATAAAAGAAATTAAGTATCTCACTGTAATGGGTACTGAGAAAAGACACAACTGAGCAATGAGTTCAATATTGAGTTCATTTTAACCTTGGTGTTCTCACAAAGATCTGGTAGAAATTACCAAACAAGAATAATGACAAGCCCAAAGTCTTAACTAGAAAAAAATATCACAAATATCTATTTCATAATAGGATTTTTTTAAAAACTGTGAATTCTGGAATAAAATAAAATAAAAAATTATAAAAATAATAAAAACTGAACTGATAAGGGGCTGTGGTTAGATGTACATAAAGAGCAATTAAAAAGATCATACTTCAGATCAATTGATCTCTCATATTCCTCTAGGTCCTAAATTCTGAGACATGGGAAATGTCAAACACTCCCTCCACATCCCTCAGGTCCTAATCTTGTTTCATCATTTTTTTAAATCTCCCATATATATTTATTTAAAAACAATATATAAACCATTCCATATTCAAAACTCAGGAGTTCCACACCTAATATCTGGCCTGGCTTCTCCACAATACTCTGAGTCAACTCGATAGTTTATTAAATTTATTCAGATGTCATTTCCGAGAATCAAGAGCTTTGGAATCTAACAAGTCTTTCCTCAAACTGTAGCTCTGTCCTTTACTAAATATGCACTTTGGGCAAATCAATAACTTTCCAAGTCTCAAC
This sequence comes from Leopardus geoffroyi, assembly GCF_018350155.1. Lineage (NCBI taxonomy): Eukaryota > Metazoa > Chordata > Mammalia > Carnivora > Felidae > Leopardus > Leopardus geoffroyi. Next base: position 111,790,553 of record NC_059341.1, read on the forward strand.
TTTCTCGTCTATAAAATAAGCACACTAATGGCCTACTTACCTTCGTTCATCCAACAAGTGTTTTTATTTGGAGAAAGACTGAAGGAACTAAGATATTTTGCTAAAATAAGAAAAAAAGGTATGAGGGAGACTCCCTTCCTGGTCTTTCCAATGGGTAGCAGAAAGATCTAATAGAAATAGCAGGAAGACTGATTCCAGGGAAAGAAAACTGTGCACCTTCCGAAGCCACCTTGCAGTGAGCAGGATGTCCTGTCTTCGAAAATATTCCAAAAGGAGTCATTGGACCACAGGTGATAATATGTGCCAAACAGATTCCTCCGCTAGCAAGTAGGTTTTGAGGGAAAGGGAACTTCTTTCCAACTCTTCAGTGACCGCATAAGATATAAATCTACCCAAAGCACATAACTAAAATAGTTTCAATAAATGAGAAATGAGGTTGTTCTCATGTTATTTAGAAGTTTCCAGTTCTCGGGGTGCCTGGGTGGCTCAGTCGGTTGAGCGTCCGACTTCGGCTCAGGTCAGGATCTCACGGTCTGTGAGCTCGAGCCCCGCGTCGGGCTCTGTGCTGACAGCTCAGAGCCTGGAGCCCATTTCAGATTCTGTGTCTCCCTCTCTCTCTGCCCCTCCCCTGTTCATGCTCTGTCTCTCTCTGTCTCAAAAATAAACATTAAAAAAAAAAAAAAACTTAAAAAAAAAAAAAAAAAAAAAAAGAAGTTTCCAGTTCTCATCTTCTTGCATTGTTCTTCCTTCCTGTAGTTTACACTTCTGCCACCACCTCCCAGAATCTCTTTCCTGCAGGAGACAAATAGCTTTTGAAAGGCAGTAAATGATTAAATTAGTGAGATGATGGGTTAATGAGCTGATAGTCTCATACAGACAATTTCTGAGTCAGATTAAACGTGATGGGAATTTAACAATATTAAAATCCTAATCAGGAATCAAATGCTGGCTAATTTAGCAAAAAAAACAAAAACAACCACCTTAAGTAGCTCTGTAATTAGCACTTGCATTATGCTACACATTGCAGTAGGCAGAATAGTGGGTCAGGCGTGATTTTTAAACACATCATGTCTGTGTATAAGGCCACTTTCATGAACTACTCTGGGTGCTCATAATAAACAAGCAGAATCCAAATTTTCAGTATGTCAGAAGTCACTGAACCTTGGCTCCAGTTAAGCCAATAAATCCAATTTAAGAAAGAGTTAAGGGGGAAACGTGATGTTCCCTACACTACCATGGATGAGTATATTTGTAGTGATTCCTTTGCCTTCCTGAGCCCAAAAAAGAAAACTTACAGGAATGTGAAGATTGGATTTAGTCTTCTGAATTTCCCTCTATTAGAAGAAAAGATGAACCCTAACCCCAGTGAACTTCCCCCGCTCCCCCACCCCCGGCAAAATACAATCATGTTCAAATCTGTTCCATTTGTATGTGTTTCATCAAGTTGCTTGAAATTGAACAGAGGGCCCCCAAAATGTTGGGCAAATTTACTTTTACAATCATTTTAAAATGCAGTAGTGTTTGACACAACTCTAGAAAGAACTCCTGTGGCTCAGCACAAACCTACTGTCTCTAGCTACATGCAACATTATATAAATAAAAGATTTTTTTAAGAAAATGACTACTTAGTTAGAAATAGGACCGTAGATTGTCTTCTTACTGCAGTGTAAAGATCTCATTATGTGGTATCTTTTGCATTCTTATAGTGAAGAATGGTAATAATACATTACTTACCATAACTTTGAAGACAAAAATCTATTCCTTTACCAAAAATAATTTGTCACACGGACTGTCAATTCAGATGAGGAGTGCAGAAAGCATTTTATGAAGAATCATCAAAAAGAAAGATTTCTTCTTTCTTATTCTACGATTTTCCTCTGTGATGAAATTAAAGGGAAACTAGGAATACATGGGTTATTTTAGTTCTTTTAGTGTATGAATCATAAAATACAGCTTGTACATTCCCCCTAAACAGTGGAAATAGTACATTAAGACACACTGATTATATCTACCAAACATTTCTCAAGGTCTTATATCTTCCTGATATATATCCTTACATCCTTATGAGTAGATAAGAAAAGCTCAAAATGCTACATGACTGAAATGACATCAAATCAAGGCTTCTTAAAGTTAAAAGCTCTGGTCCTCATGGATTTCTCCACGTGGGCATCCTGAAAGCTATTTTAATTCAGCACACTCCAAACTGAACTCAACACCCACCACCTCTTTCCAACTTCCTCCTCCAGTTTTTCCAATTCTTAATGGTTGTAGCCCCACCGTTTCATCTTGGTTGTGAACCTGGAAATTGGCATTTTCTCTTCCCCTCTCTCTTCACAATTGAATATCTGTAAATCCTGACAGGTTGCCTCCTAAATACCCACTAACTCCAAACAGAATACCTCTTCCCATGTCCAGGCTTGCAGCCTCTGTCACCTGAATACTAGAAATTATTTCCTAACCCATCTCCTGTTCTGCTCTCACTTCTTTCTTTCTCAATGATACCTAATTTCTTAAATATCACTCATGAGACTCCGTGCTCAAAACAGTGCCATTGAGCCTCACCTCCTGTAAGATGAAGGCCATGCTCCTTAGCATGTCATAGAATATTCTTCTTGTTTGCATCCTCAGCAGAGAACTTATCTTTTGCTAGTTGACCACAAGGGCCCTGCACTTGACCATTCTGAAGGCTTGAAGTTTGCCTCTAATGTGGCATGCTTCCCCACAGCTCTGCACCTTTATATCTACCACTAACTGAATGAGCTCCCTCAACTTATCCCCCAATAGAACCTTACTTGTCCTTTAAAAGGCTTTCTTTAGATGTTCTTCCCTAAGAAGCCTCCAGCCCCCTCTGCCCCAGACAGGTACTTTTTTCTCCCTGTTCTGCATCCATTATATGTGTTGTAACCTTACAACACATGTCTGTCTCTCTCATGATATGAAAACTTCCTTAAGGGCTTCCTGTTTATCACAGCGTGTGACATACGATTAAATATTTGATCATTGCTTTATGGATGAACTAATGAATCTAGGCTAAATTTTCTCCTTGTCAAATGAGATAATTTATCTCCAGGGAGGTTGAGCAACTTGCCCGAGACCACATAGCTGGATAACAAGAGAGACAATAGAGACACCATGTGCTTTCAGATTGCAACCTAGGATTTACTCTCATGTAGCCAGCTGCTTACATATCTGATGCAATCATGTCCCGTGGCAACACCTTTCCCTAAGTTTCTATCTCTGTTAGGGAACTTTGGTTTGGGGCTTAGTGTTTTGTTTTTAGTACCAATACATTGCTTTTCTCTTGGAGAACCACCTCCATGTATCCTGTATCCCTAGTGCCTGGAGGTAGAATGAGTCTGACCCCACACTCTGACTTCAGGAGAAGGCAAGTGACCCAGGGCTGCCCAGTGAGAGTGCTACGTTCCCTGGGGTTAATCAGACAACAAGTGACACCCAAGACTTGATAAAACAAGTCAAGTGACCAGTTGAGAAAGACAAGCTCTCTTTCCACTGGGCTTATAAAGCTAACGTGAAAGAGAAAGAAAAGTCAGAAGAGAAACAGAGCTGAGAGATTTCTGAGGACACTGTTTGGACCCCTCCAGCCAGCCATTCCTCATGCCAGGATGGGAGTTGTTTGGAAATGCGTCACCTTGGCTATGATGAACTACATCTCCCAGCATATCCTTCGTTGAATGTTTTCGGTTAGAGTGTAACACGAAGACATTCTGCATGGGCTTTGGAAGGTAGATGAGAAGTCAGTCATATCGTTTTTATGCCTGAAAGGGTCAGGCAGGGGCATGAAATGCTGTTGCAGCACAGTATCTATGAACTTGCCTTTGTATTTTGTGGGGCGGCAGCCAGATTTACACCTGTTCCACTTTCCCCCTGCCCCGCATTCTCCTACAGCTGCACCGACTGCAGGACCACGTGCAGATTTAGCTTTGTAACAAAGGGCGCCAGGTTTCCTTCTGCTGGACCCTCGCAGAAATCCGGCATGGTCTGGGGGTAGTGAGAGACTGACACGGGTTCCAGGCCATTCTCGTAGGTTCCGGCTCGTGGTCACAGGCACTCGCTTTACTCCTGTAACCCACTTTACGCTTTGCTTCCCTGCCTGACAGCTAGCCCTGAGGTCTTTAAGCTCCAGCACTGGAAAAGAAGACCACGGCCTTACAGAAACGGCTTAACCAGCCTCTACATTGGCATTGGTTGGATTCTGCTAATAAATCCTCTGCTGTGTGTCTGTGTATATGTGCATGCATGTGCCCACTGCTGACTGAATTCTTCTTTGTTTAGACTCTGACTGACACAGAGTACCATCCCTGGACTTTTCCAGTATCTAAATCAAAATGTATTCTTTAATGTTTAGTCAGTGTGCATTTGGTTTCTGTCAGTTGCTGTTGAAAAAAAAAAAATAGGCAAAATTGTCGTATTTGAACTAAACAAACTTGATATCCTGGGGGCAGGATCTATGCTCCACTCATTCTTACATCTGCAGCATCCAGCAAATTGGCACGTACAAAGTAGGCACTTGGCGAACATGTGCTGAATGAACTAATGAATGGCTACAGAATAAAAATGTTCTCCTGGGGACCCAGATTTAAACCACACACAATGCGAATCATGTGGAAGATGAAAAGCAGGATGAGAGGGAACTCCAAGGCCTCTGGATAAAGCCATGAAGATCCTGGGTCTAAGAAGCAGCTGAGGTTCCACCTGACACCCAGGGGGCCAGCAGCACCTGTTAGACATCTCGTGTTCGCTAACGGCACAACAGGTGTCCCAGGACCAGCCAGCCCTCGCACGGAAGTGAACTTCCTGTCACTGCTGACCAGGATTCGCTATAGGAACACAACAGAAGTGGCTCAGGAGGGCATTTTTTAAATAGAAAATTTGAAAGCATATTAGGTTCCTAGAAGGGGAAGCTTCCAAGAAGGGTGATTTTACAGTAAGAAACCCCATGAATCATCTATAGAATTTATATCTGAGATAAGACATAAATTCTAACTATTCCTTGTGCCTGCCTAGAACACTTTAACAGATCCTACGTAAGTAAGGGGTTTGTGGGAACCACAAAGACAGAAATTTTTGAGCAGATGTGTTCTGAATCATTTGGCGGATAGTGACCATACGTGAATCAGGCAATAAACCAGTTTTCTTCCAAGTACAAACCTTCACAGGCAAAAACAAATGACACAAACATATAGAATTAAAATGGTGGAGGGATAGGGTAGGCTCCTAATGGTCCCCAAAGAGATCTCATTTCTAGTCCTGAAACCTGTGACTAGTATCTTGGGTAGAGAAAGTGTCTTTTTAGAGATCCCTGAGTTAAGGATCTTGAGATGAGACGAGTACCTTAGATTATCCAGGTGGGTCTGAAAGGCAGTCACGAATGTCCTTATAGGAAGTGGGCAGAAGATGTAACCACAGAGAAGATGATGGTGAAGAAGTAGAGAGAGACTAGAAGATTCTGGCCCTGAAGATAGAGCAAAGAGCCATGAGTCAAGGAATGCAGCAAGGCGCAAGATGGAAACGATAAAGAAAAGGACTCCCCCTAGAGCCTCCACAGAGAGAACCTCGCGTTCAATCTCATAAAAACCTCCTTTGGACTTTCGAGCTCCAGAACTCTAAGAGAGTAAACGTCTGTCATTTTAAGCCATCGAGTTTGTGGTAATTTTACCTTATCCAAAGTAATCTCCGCTTGGGCATCTTGAGTACAACTCTTTTCCTCAGGTAGGAGAAGTCCTAACAATATATCAGGGGATCATAACAGATGAAAAACTCCAATTTGGGTTCCTTGTCTGACCAGCTGAGAGGATTAGGAGAGTAGACTGTGAAGTCAGATGTCCTGGATTCAAACCCAGCTTTGTTTCCATTTTCTAGTTGTGGCACCTTGGAAGAAATTATTTTTCCTCTCTGTGCTTCGGATTCAGATAATAATAACAACCAACTACCTAATAGAAAATGGTGGGAAACAGTTGAACAGACACTTCACAAGAGAGCATATCCAAATGGTAAAAAAAAAAAAAAAAAAAAAAAAAAAAAAAATTAAAGGAAAAAATGCTCTGCCTCACAGATCATCAGTTCAACCCACAATGAGATGCCACCACTTAGCCAGCAGAATGGCTAACAAAAAGAGGACTAACAAGATCAAGTCTTGATGAAGAAGTGGAACTACTGGGACTCCCAATACTGTCCTCAGACTTAGTCGAGAGGGATGCACTCTGGCTCTGCTCTAACCTATGGAGTAAGGAGTCTGTGGATCCCAAGAACATACCCACCCAGAACGCATGTCCTCTCCTCTGAACAACAGTCCAGACACCCAGGATTTCAGAATTTCTTGCCTGCATGGGATTCTTCCTTAAGCCCATTTTTCAAGAAGATCAAATTCCTGGCAGGTGCAAATCTTGATCCTAGGGGTGGCCAAGGGGTGGCTGTGTCGACAAAGCCTATATATACTTGTTAGGCTTGTTTCAATGCAGGAAAGACCAAGGGTGGGAAAGAAGAGTGGCAGGCACTGGACTAAGGGGTAAGGAATAGCTCTCCCCATGCCCATGCCGAGGATAACTGGCACAACCTTTATGAACGATGGTTTGGCAGCATCTGCTAAAGCTGAGCATCAACATTCTTTACAACTTAGAAATTTCACTTCTAGGTATAGAAACAAACAGAAATCAATACTAGTTTATATATGTGAGTTATATATATAATCTCACATATTTCTTATTGGACTGAAGTCACACCACTATTAATTCTAGCCCCAAACTAGAAACAGCGCTTATATTTTTTTAACGTTAAGAAGTGTGTAGGGGCACCTGGATGGCTCAGTCAGTTAAGCATCTGACTTCAGCTCCGGTCATAATCTCACAGTTAATTCATGGGTTCAGACCCCACACTGGGCTCTGTGCTGACAGTGCAGAGCCTGCTTGGGATTCTCTCTCCCTCTCTCTCTGCCCCTTCCTTGTTTGCGTGCTCTCTCTCTCAAAATAAATAAATAAATTTTAAAAAAAAGTGCATAAATAAATTGCAGTATAATTATACAATGGAATACTGACAGCAATGAAAATAAATAAATTACTGCTACATGCAACACTGTGGATAAATCTCGCAAATATAACATTAGGCTGCAGAAGCCAGATACAGAAGAGTATCGGTTTCCATTACATAAAGAGCATATGATTCCATTTATAGAAAGTTTAAAAACAAGCAGAACTACTCTATGATGACAAGATAGTGATTAGCCTCAAGGAGGAGGAGGGCAATAACTGGAGGTAGGGGTGCCTCTGGGATGCTACCAATATTCTACTTCTTTATCTGAGTTGCAATTACACATGAATGTTCAATTGATGGAAATTCATTGAAATGTACACTCAGGATTTATGCCCTTTTCTATATGTATCATATATATTTTTTTCTTCAAGAAAAAATATTCAAAAAAATAAAAACTATAACCTACCTGATAGTCTTGTTGTGGAGATTAAATAATTCAATATTCACCAAACTCCCAGGACAGAATACGATACAGCAAGTGCTGTGTCGTTGCTGTCATTATTACCTAAGATGGCAGTGCTCTCTTTGTAAAACCCTGATTCTTTCATGGTCCGGTTTCAAGCACCTGCTGATGTTCCCCACATGTCATAGGGGCTCATCAGATAATGAGCAGTAGCAGCCGATGAGCCCCAACTAGTTGTCAACTTCTATACTCAGAGTCATGCATGAAGCATGGTAGTCACATAGTCCAGTCTCAATAGGAAGGACACTAAGGATGTCCCACCCCAACTTAGCGTAGGGGCCACTTGCCCTAGAACATCTACCCAGAATCCCTGGGAACATTAGCACCCTTTCTATGTACTTGTGTTGCTTTGAGTATTTTCTCATAGTGATTGTTGCCTTTTATGGGTATCTCCCCAGTGTACCATAGGCTATGTGAGACTGCCTCTTTTATTTCTGTCTCCCCAGTGCTTAGTATTATGTCTGGCACATGAATGATTCTCAATGGCTCTGAATCAAAGAAAGAATTCCTGACCCATAGGAGGCATGTTATACATGTTAATCCCATCCCTCTCCATCCCTTTCTCTCCTCCCCTTTTCAAACTCCTCCTTCCAGTTTTTCTTTCCAGCCAGAGGAACCTATATGAGCTACAAGACTTTGAGTCTTTTCAGATGAGACCCCTTATGAACAGTCTACACTGAAAAGTCTAAACCATCTAATCTGAAATAGTGACTGAGCCTACCTTAAAGTGACTTTGCACCCCAAGTGCATACCATGATTTCATTCTCTAATGGGACACATGTTTCCATGAAAGAAATTCATCACCAACCTGTTGTTTAAGCAACACACACCTGCAGGGGATGGAGTCTTTTAAGAAGGTGGGTAAAGCTTCCAAAGAATCACTCGTGCTATGTAAAGTGGGAGATCAACAAATTCAACAGCTGATAGCAACACAACCCACTTCATCTGGGGACAAATAGGTACAGCTAATGCACTTTACAGGCTGCCATAAATGCCTTACAAAATGGTTCCAGCAAGGGAAGGACAATCAGAAAAGAAGTCCATATCCGAGGAATACTTCCTAATGGTGCACAAGTATTGGTCTACGTTTGTTTTTGCATACAGTATTTCATTTAAACAACAAAAACAATTATCAAACACTGATGTGTAATTGGCTTCGAGCAAAATCAGTTTCTAAAATTCTTTCTATATGAATACATATGTGCACAATGACATATGAAAAGAAAGTTCATGGAATAATTGTTTCGAATAGTGAAAAATTAGAATCAATTGAAATGTTTATTGTCGAGAGACAACTCACCATTATACAAAGTGATTCGCAGTTGTTATAAGAGCGAAAGTGCTTCTGTGTGAATTAGTGTGGAAAGATCTCCAAGTTAATCCAAGGGGAAGACACTGCAGAACAATATGTAATTTCCACTCACATAAACATTTTAATAAAGAAATATGTTTATAAAATGTATAGAAAATCACCCAGAGGGATTCATGCCAAGAGATTAATAGTGATTACTTCGAAGAGGAAGAATTGGAGAAATGAGAAGGAGGCAGAGGGAAGAGGATGGCATTTTACTCTTTCTTATTTATATTTCTAATTTGCTTCAATCTTTCACAGTGAGCTTATATTAGTTGATAACATATTTTATTTTTTATTTTTTAAAAGTGTTTGTTTATTTTTGAGAGAGAGAGCAGGGGAGGGGCAGAGAGAGAGAATCCCAAGCAGGCTCTGCACCATCAGCACAGAGCTCGATATGGGGCTCAGAACCATAAAACATGAGATCATGACCTGAGCCACAACCAAGAGTCAGAGTCTTAACTGACTGAGCCACCCAGGAGCCCCAGTTGATAAGTTTTTAGAGGTTCAAGGTATTGGACTATGTTGGAAACATGACTGGAATCAGCACCATGGTTTGCCTTGGGCATTTACTCCATCTTTCTATGTATCAGTGTTCCCAACCGTAAAATAATAACACTACGTCATGGCATGGAAGCAGGAGCTGATCTATGTAAAACTTTTATCCCACTTTCTGATACTAATAAAACTGAATCATATAGGTCAACTATTGTTGTGTAATAAGGCATGACAAATATCAGTGATTTAAAATAACAACCATTTATTATCACTCATTATCATAGCTTTGCCGTGGATGGGCTGATATAAACCGGGGTTGGCTGGGCTGCTTTGCTGAGTTTGGCTCTGCTCCACACATCCCTCATCCTCCTTAGACCAATGGGGTAATCAGGATATGTCCTTCTCATAATGATGGCAAAGGCACAGACAGCACAAACATGCAAAGTCTTAACATCTTAGGCTCAGAACAGACACACTGTCATTTCTACTTCATTCTGTTGGCCAAGCAAGTCACATAGCCAAGCCCAAAGTAGAAGGATGTAAAAATACACTTAACTAAGGGTGACCAATGATCCCAGGTTGCCTGAGACAAAGGGGATTCCCAAGACACAGAAATTTTAATGCTATAATCAGGAAAGTCCTTGGTTAACCAGGACCAGTTGGTCACTCAATGTCTCTCTTAGTAAGATGAACTTCAGAGTCACCCAACAAATGATATGGTATAGGGACAAGGTGAAAAATTGAGGTCAATTATGCAATTGACCACATTTTTAATAATGTCATCATACTCAACAACTAGGCAAACAGTAATGTGAAAATTATATTCGGTAGGTTTGTTTAGGTTGACCAAACAAAATCAGATCCTCCCAAAGTCTCTATTAACAGAATATTTTCCAGAATATTCTTGTTAAATAAAATTGAAGATGTTTCAGTAGCAAAAGGTTGTAGCATCAGATAGGTGATTAGGCCAGATTCTCAAAAAAGCTTAAGTCTCTTCCAATCCAATTCTGATTTGATTTAATAGAGTATGAGATAAGTCTACATACGAGCCATAAGAATCCCCAAATACAACCTTCTTTCCTTTTAGAGAGAATGCTTTGCTTATAACAGACTCTTAGCAGAGATAGGTCGTTTGCATGTGATCATTAATATTTATTTAGTTCCCTCAGCTTTACTAATCCTTTTCAAATGCCAACACCCATAGTATGTGGTTGTCTAGAGGTTAAATCCACAGAGCCACAGGGCCCTCTGCTCTGCCTATTGTTTCCTGATACCTGTCACTTCCCTCTTCCTGTCTAGACTGTAGATTTCTCATTTGAAGTCAGGTCCTTACTGGATAAGATCAGTGAGCCAGCACAAATCATAAAGAATGTTTTCTCCCTCCTCACAACCGTTTTCATTATCTGAAACACAGCAAAGAGGGAGACCTATTAAAGCCTGCAGGTGTTTGGGTTCCTAAATCTTAAAAAAAAAAGAAATTTTTTTAGGGGAAAGCAGGACTCTAGACACTCTTAGGGGAATGGACTGTTAAAATACCTCAGGGTTCATTTTCTTTTTTTTTTTTTTTCAATATATGAAATTTATTGTCAAATTGGTTTCCATACAACATCCAGTGCTCATCCCAAAAGGTGCCCTCCTCAATACCCATCACCCACCCTCCCCACCCTCCAGGGTTCATTTTCATATAAACTTTGAGAATAAAACAAAGAAATACTAATATGCTAAAACATGTTCAACTGAGTCAGTCAGCTGAGAGCTGATTGTCGAAAGCATCGGAGGGTCAACATATCAGGTTGTTTTACAACTTCAGGGAAAATCAATTAGGATTTAAGTGACCTCTGGGGCAAATATCTGGACACTAAACTCTTTACGCATTCCAATCCAGGTGCCAACACAAGTGAAATTAAACTGCTCAGAGCACTTTTAATGATCAAGAACGTGTTTCCATAGATAGTTTAGATATATTGCCCTAGATTACAGTCAGTAATTTTAAAGGGACCCAATCATCGGCTTTATTATGCTTTACCCAGATTAAGTAAGTGGAGTCAACTAAGAATAAAGAGCCCTTTTCAGCTACCCATCCTCCTTCACAAATAGACATTTCCCCCTCTCTGACATTTACACAAGCCTATAGCTCTGAGCACACCACCTGCTCCGAAAGACCTAGAAGCAATTTAAAAATTTCAGAATCTGTAAATCACCTGGGGCTGATAGACACTGACAACATCTTTGCCTTGCCTGACATTCCAGCACAGCTGAGCACTCCGGCCATTCCCAGTCTGCAAAGAGGGCAAAGAGCAAGATGATCCCTGAGATGAGTTTCCGCCTGCTTCTTCTCCCGGTCTGTTGGCCCCCAACCCCATCTATTTTCATTCTTGTTTTAATTTGATGAGGCAGGTGGTCAAGAAGTACGTCGTTCCAGGAAGATATAAAAAGGTGTGGCGGGGGTGGGGGGAGGTAGGTAATAATCAGGAATGTTGTTACCTTCAGCCTTTTTAAAAATGATCTCATATGGTATTACAACTATAATGATAAACCAGGATGCTGAGCATGGGGGCAGCTTATCAGTTAACCCATGACATTTTCTGAGAAGGGTTGACCAACCAACATTTTATTAAAGCAGACTGAATAATAAACACGGAAAGAGATAAGATAAAGTGATAATGTTTGTTCAGCTTTTCAAATCATGAAGGGAATAAAAAACTTGCAAGACAAATACCTATCTTGAATTAAAAGCTACTCAGAGGATAGGAAATAAGGAAGAATCTATTATGCCTTACAACAGGTCTCCAGAGACCTGGGGCAATTTTTTTTTTCCTACTATAAGCCGTTGATTAATGACTTGGGAAAGGAATGTTTAGGGAGTTGGAGACTCGTAATTTTATTTCCTTCTGGGAGTAGAAAGTGCAGAAGGAGGGGGAGCCACCTGGGTAATTAGAATTGGAAGACTTGAGTTCAGGAAAAACAGAGGAAATGAAATTAAGTTAAGGAATCTTATAGAAAGAGACAGAGGCATGTAAAATGAGCCCTTCATAGAGATGAGAATGATAACAGTTACTGGGGGTTTACTGTGTGCCAGGAACTTCCCGTGATAATTCTACTCTAGAGGGCAGGCACTACCACATATACCACCAATTCTAAAATAAAACATGCACAGATTTTATATACTTAAGTTTAAAACACACATACACATATATGAAATACCATTATATCATACATATAGCACACAAATATATCATAATATCAGATAGATATCTCATACGCACACACATATATAAAACACTTAATGCAGGATTTAATACAGGACTGGTGTCACCTTACAATCACCAGAAATCAAAGGGCAGACATGATATGATTCTGTCACTGTCTTTAAATGTGTTACACTCGTATCACTTGACTTATGCACATCATTGGCACTGCATATGGTTTAACTGCTATTTAAAATCTTTTATGCCATGACCCGGTATTTAAGCTAAAGATTATTATACGAGCAGGTTATTATATGAGCAGAATGGCATAAAAAAAAAACAAGCAAGGAAATAGATTAAACTTGCTGTTAGTAAAGCAAATACTCATCACAGGAAGAAAAGACCCTGATTCCATATATATTTTTAAAGCAAGAACCAAATGTTTTATGGGACCCTAAGAAATGAAGCTACCAACAAGTAGAGGAAGTTGTGCTTTATTTCATCACTGAAAATTATACAAAATAATTGCCTATTACATGTCAAGCAATGCAAATAAAGGCAGAACAAATGACCAAATTCCCAAGAATATTTAAAGGGCATTTCCAAACTTGGAAAGCCTAGTTTGACTGACTCATGCATGATTAGCAGAGTTGTTTTGTATTTTATTAGTGGTACATAAAATTATGGTGCATGTTATGTCTCATGGCACTTAGATTCAATTAACTAGGATATTACCGCCTCTCCACTATAGATAAGAAAACAGAGACTCAGATAAGTTAAATTATTGACCCCAAAGCTCACGGGGAGTGAGTTCTTAGAGACAGACATCCTTTAAAATGAGGTCAGTCTTATTCCAGAACTTATGGTCTTAACCAGTATGATAAATTACTTCCCGAAACAAAGAAAGAAGATTGGCATAGTCCTTTGAAAAATTAAGTCAGATCATGGCACTTCTCTTTTCAATAAATTTTCTTCTCAAAGTAAAAGCCGAGAAGTCCTTTTAGAAGGGCCTTCTAGACCTTAGGACATCTGCAGTCCTGTCCCTCCATCATCATTATCTCTCACGCTCTCATTTCCTGCTTACTCACTTGGCTCCAGTTCCAATGACTCTTTGCTTTTTTCTTACTGTGCTAGTAAGCCTGCCCCCACTTCAAATATAGACCTACCTCAGGGTCTTTGCACTTGCCATTCTATCTGGAACACTTTCCCATCACATCTCCACTTAACTTACTCTCTTATTCCTTAATTGTCTGCTCAGATGTCACCTGATCAAGGAGACCCTGGCTGACCACCCTACATAAAACAGCAGCCCTCTACCCCATCTCAGACCCCCCATCTCATGCTACCCTCCTTGTAGCATGTTTTATTTTCTTTATAACGTATGCTATATGAAATATTAGACATGTTTATTTGCTTATTGCTTGTAACAATGTAAGTAAGCTTCAGAGGGCAAGAGCTTTGTTTTATACATCTATGTATCTGTAGAAAGAGTGGGCACTTGATGAATGAAAACACAAATAAATCTTCTGATAATACCAGCATACTATCTTTCCCTTCTGTCTTGTCAAGTCAGAAAAGTATCATAAATTACCATCTGTGTATTATTATTACTTAGAAATCAGTGATTCCATTTTTCCCTCCACTTGGGAGCCTGATAAGGAGTTATACTTTTGTAACAAAGTGTTTTCAAAAGCAGATTCCAGAGCCAGACTACCTGGATTTTTTTTTTAATGTTTTTTTTTTAATGTTTATTTTTGAGAGAGAGAAACAGCGTGAACAGGGGAGGAGCAGAGATATAGGGAGACACAGAATCAGAAGCAGACTCCAGGCTCTGAGCTGTCAGCACAGAGCCCGACGCAGGGCTTGAACTCACAAACTGCGAGATCGTGACCTGAGCTGAAGTTGGATGCTCAGCCGACTGAGCCACCCAGCTGCCCCCAGACTACCCGGATTTTAATATTTGTTCTACCACTTGTCTATGTGGTGTCATGAAAGTACTCAAATCTCTGAGACTTAGTTTCTTCATCTGTAAAATGGAGGTAATAACAGGACTTACTTCTGAGGATTCCTATAAGGATTAAATGAAGTAATACGGGTATATGACCTGACTCCTACTAAATCATAGTCAATGACATTTTTTTTTATTGGTACACTATTTTCAAATTACCTAATAGGAATTGTTAAATTGATTCTCAGTCAGAGGAAATGATTCCCCTCAGAGGACATTTGGCAGTGCTGGAGATGTTTTTGGTTATCACAACTGGTATTACTACATAGGTAAGAAGCGAAGGATGCTGTTAAACATCTTACAGCACCGATAGGGAGCCCCTACAGCAGGAATTCTTGAACCCAAGTGTCAACAAAGTTACTAATGAAAAACCCTGATGGAGAACATTCGTTTCAACATACTACAAACTCCAACACTCCAGAAGTAAGAAATTAAAAGGGGAAACTTTTCTTTCTTTTTTTTTTTAAAGTCACTGCCACTCCCTCCATCATGCCTATAAAATCAGCTTAGAGATTAAAATCTATGCTCGCATTGCCCCACTCTAGAGACCTCACCTTGATCGATTCTTTCCATTGCTTTTTAGAATTCATGGCCAGGTAGATGCAAATACTGCTGCCCAGACCTCAGAATTGCCAGGGAATTGTCCTTGGACATTCTTGGGTTGACCATTTTAGTTCTGCATCAGACCACTAGAGGGTACAGAAACACCACCAATCATTTGGTAGTTGGGTGCCAGACTCCTCACAGTTTTCTCGGTAAAGAAAATCTTCATAAAATGCTAAATTATCCCTAAACCCTAAATTAAAAACCCAAAATACATTTATTGAACACCTCTGTAGGAACACAGCTTAAAGGGCTGATTCAAGGTATTACTCTAATTGTCCTCATCCCCAAACTGTAAAATATGGTAGTAACTTAATTCAATATAATACATTAAATGGAAATCTAATAAATGACTATGGGTGCTGTGATTAAAAACATGAGACTATTAGAATGATGCTATTATGATAATCTATGCATATATTGGTAAAATTATTTCTTTGATGAAGATTTGGTTATGCTGTGAGTTAAATCATATCAAATATTTATATATGATCTTGCCTACGAGGAATTAAGCAAAAATTAAGACAGGAATCAGAACCTAAATATGAATTCCAAGTTAAAATAAATAGTATTATTTTGTTGAAGCCTGAACCAAACACAAACCAAATATTAATGATCACGGTCAGAAAATATTGCATTAGGACAAACCTGAATGACTGAAAAAAAATATTAAGGCATCAATAAATATTTAGATATATCTCAATTTCACACACTCAGGTTTGGAATGGAGACACTGAGGAAAAGTTACAGGGAACTCTGCAGGGGAAGAATTAAAGAATTATTTTAAAGAGCAGAGTGTCAGTTGTTTTTCCTTCCAACTAAAAATTAACAAAAGTTTGAATACAAATATTGTGCAAGTGCTTCACCTTGTTCTTGTGACATCCTAAGTTGTCCCTAATTATCTCTAAAAAGATTGCAAAATTCTGTTCAAAAATAATTTTAACTTTCCTTCTTTTTAAAAATTTTAAATGTTTATTTAATTTTGAGAGACAGGGGCACCTGGGTGGCTCAGTCGGTTAAGCGGCCGACTTTGGCTCAGGTCATGATCTCGCAGTCCGTGGGTTCGAGCCCTGCGTCGGGCTCTGTGCTGCCAGCTCAGAGCCTGGAGCCTGTTTCAGATTCTGTGTCTCCCTCTCTCTGACCCTCCCCTGTTCATGCTCTGTCTCTCCCTGTCTCAAAAATAAATAAAATGTTAAAAACATTTTTTTTAATAATAATAATTTTGAGAGACAGAGAGAGACGGAACCTGGGCAGGGGAGGGGCAGAGAGTGAGGGAGACACAGAATCCAAAGCAGGCTTCAGGCTCCCAGCTGTCAGCACAGAGCCCAACGCAGGGCTCAAACCCATGGACCACGAGATCATGACATGAGCTGAAGGTAGATGCTTAACCAACTGAGCCACCCAGGCGCCCCTATGTTTCTTTAACTTACACACACACACACACACACACACACACACACAACCAAAAATGCTATGTATTTTGACACGGAACTGAAGAGCTACATGATGCTATCGAATCCAGTGAATGAGGATAAAGATGAATGATCAGAAATGTTTAGGTATCACACTAAATAAGATCAGACTTCAGGATACTACATAGGGTTAACTGCACAGGTCTGATATCAGACTATCTAGGTTTGAAAACTGCCTCTACCAGCTGATACCTTTGAAGTTCTGGGAATATGATTTTATATGTGTATACTTCAACTGTAAAATGGCTACAAATATCATAGCACAATTTATCTCATAGGGTTGACAGGGGGATTACATGAGTGAATATAAGTATAGCACTTAGAAAAGTGCCTGGTACATATTAACTCTGTATGCATGTTCTCCGTTAATTATCATTTCCTTTAATAGCTATACCAACCCAAGGGATAACATTTATACCTATTCTATTTTCAATTGGACTACCCTCTCTTCCTAATGTATCACTAAAACTTTTTTATTAAAGCAACAGACTGAACATATTGGACTTCATGGACCTTGAGAAATATGGAAAGAAATACGGAATTAACAGAGGCAGCCCCTCATTCTTTTCCTTTCCTCTCCATCCCCCCATTAACCTCTCACTCCATCTTTTTTTATCAGCACAGATCTAAGCAAAATGTGCAAACAAGGGAGAGAGTAGACGTTATCATTCTTTTTTATTTTTATTTTTCCACTTAATCACCAACCTTCAAGCCAGGCATGAGGATTATCATATTCTGCACCAGAAGAAATCTCTGAAAACCTTTGTGAGGCATCCTGTGAAGAGGTCAAGTGAATTAATGGGAACAACGTTTTTTGCCTACTATCAGGTTCTAGAAAGTTTCGCCAGATACTGAATTTGTTTCTTCCTCCTGTAACAACCGGTTATCATTAATGTGTTTTAGGACCAGATGCAAGAGGAAATAGAAAGTTGGGAATATGAGAGAGGGAAGAAGAATGGAGGGCAAACCCAGAACCAAATCTTGCCATCAGGTCAGCCCCGCAACAGTTAATGCCCTGATCTGTTGCCATGGAAACAAGACCTCTGTGTCAGACTACGCGGCTGGTTCCAGGGGCATGGAGTATACCTCACCCTTCACTTTATTCAGCTTCAACCAATTACATTTCATTCAGAAAAATCTTCATTTGGGGAGGTCAGTCCTAAATCCTGAAAAAGCCAAAATGTCAGATATATGCTCAATATATTGAGAGTGACGTCATTAGCGAAAACTCACTAACCAACATCACAATCAGCCTTATATTATATCAATGTACCATGAAAGCAAGACCAGGCTGCCCAGAAATAAAATTTTTAAATATGTATAAAACTGAAAATAGGTACCACAATGTGTATATTAATGTTATTCCCTTTAGATGTCCTTCTCTTGATATCTAGCTCAACAGGACCTCTCCAGTTGAAACATGGCTTTAAATACCTCTTAACATCTTCTTTACACCTGCCTTTACGGAGCAAAGTTGTGAAGTCACCAGACCCTAGACACAGATGGATGGGGTTTGGATCTTGGTGTCACTACTTATTATATTACTTTAGTCTAAATCCCTTACTTTCTATGCCTCCATTTTCTCATTTGTTAAATAAGGACAGTCATAGTTTCTACCTTATGGGGTCATTGTGAGAATCAAATGAGTTAATACAGACACAGCACTGAGTGCCCGGCATATGACTAACATGATACAGGTGTTTGTCACAATAAAAATCATTATTTTGTTATCATTATAATTACTTGATGAGAGAAATCTTCAATGCTCAGTTTTTATTTTAATTAATTTTGAAAAATCCTATTTGTAGTTCTCTAAGCACTAAAAAGTTATACTTTCATTACATGCAATGGCTCTATAAGTAATTAGAACATTAAAAAAAAAGGAAAAGGTTCATTCACTTAGGAGGATTTTCTCTTTTTCTTCATTTCTTGCTTTGGAGGTTCTGTGCAAAGCATTTCTACATCAAATCACAGTACAGGACAACCCCTAATGAATGATGAACAGAACAGTTTCCTGACCAACCGGCAGCCCGGCCCATTCATTCTGATTGCGAGACGGGATAAGAAATTACTCTGCAACCTTTGAGTAAATAGTGGGGAAGATTCTGTAGAGCAGTTTCCATCAAGCAATTTATAATCAAGCAAACATCATTAAAGACTTTCTCCTGGCCATGTTTCCTGAACTCTGCTGATCTTCAAGGCATCAGAATAAACGGGTCCAGTTAAAGAAAACAGGGACATACTCCCCAGATCACGGATGCTGAGAGACATGTGGTCCCAAAGCCCTTGGGAGAACGCTTGACAGATCCTTTGACTCCTATGAAGACAGATACATCCCTTACATAATGGAATGTTGGGTGGTAAATCTTACCAAGGCATAGGGTTAGTGTCTTGTATAAGCATATCTAATACCTGGGTAGGACCGTCACTTGAATATTTCTTTCCTATGCCACCCTGTGACATGGTTCTGATTCAGTTCTACCATCTACATCTGACCTTCTAAGAGCCTAGGGTCGGAAGGATCTGAGCAATTGAGTTCTGCCTGCTGGTGGTTTTTCTTATAGATGGTAACAGGCTGCAGCATGAATGCTTCCAGTGGTAAATCCCAACCCCCCTTGAGGCAGCTCATCTCCGTACACATTTATGGAGCACCTGCTATGTTATATAGATTGGGTTTTGTGCTAGAAATACGCAATCAAACAAAATTAATTCCATGTTTTATAGAAGCATGCTCTCTCTTGAAAAGAAAGGCATGAGAGAACACACAATGACAAAACAGTATGAATATGTCTAGGGAAGAAGTACAGCAAGCTAGGTGAGTATATAATAATATTTATTGCTAATCAAGCACTATTCTAAAGTTCTGCAGGTGTTTTAACTCTTTCATCCTCATGATAGCTTTGCAGTAATCTGAGGTGTTGAGAGGCTAAATCACATAGTAAACGTTCTAGTGAGTTTAGGAGAAAAAGCAACCCGCCCTGGGGGAATTAAGAAGACTACTTGGAAGAAGGAGGCGGACTATGAGATGACATCCGAGAGATGAACATGAGTCAATTCGATAACTGACTCAAGAAGCGCATCCTGGGAGGATGGGGAAAATGTGTGCCAGTACCACGCTTGGAGCCAGAAGTAGGAGCTCTGCTCTGATGCTCCTCCGGCCGGGCCCCTCCCCACGGGTTCGGAATGTGTAGTGCCAAGTGTCATGCCCTCCCACAGCCCATTCCCACTCCTTGCAGTCCAGATCATGCTCTAGAAACTGAGACGCTGGAGGTCCTTGCCCCAGGGGCTCCAGACCCCCTTGCAGAATCTATATGGCTTCTTACATCCTCCCAAGAAGGGGGGCAAGCTGCTTATGTGCTTGCTGCTAAGGAATGGCCATTTGCAGATGGTGTGGATGCACCGGATGTGCAGTCTGGGATGTCCACACACCCACATGCAAAACATGTGGTGCAGGACAGATCAAGGCATGTGCAGAGAAGGCGGGTGGGCTATGTGCTGGGATCGCTCTCCTGTGCTGCCACATTCTCATGTGGAATTCGGAAGGGTCCGAGATTTCAAAACTGACACCTAGCTTTCCAGGGAGTTATGAAGGTATTTTTGTCAAAGATAGAGGATAGAGGGGTGCCTGGCTACCTCAGTCAGGAGACCATGGGAGTCTTTTTGTCAGGGTCGTGAGTTAGAGCCCCACATTGGGTGTAGAGATTATAAAGATAAATAAATAAACTTAAAAATAAAAACAGATAGAGGGGACACCTGAGTGGCTCAGTCTGTTGAGCGTCCGACCTTGGCTCAGGTCATGATCTCGTGGTTCGTGAATTCGAGCCCCACATCAGGCTCTCTGCTGTCAGTGCAGAGCCTGCTTCGGATCCTCTGTCTCCCTCTCTCTCTGCCCCTTCCCTGGCCTAATGTGCTCTATCTCTCTCTCAAAAATAAATAAATATTTTTTTTAAAAAAAAAAGATAGAGGTTAGGGGCGCCTGGGTGGCTCAGTCGGTTAACTGTCCGACTTCAGCTCAGGTCATGATCTTGCAGTTTGTGAGTTTGAGCCCCGCTTCTGGCTCTGTGCTGACAGCTCAGAGCCTGGAGTCTGCTTCAGATTCTGTGTCTCCCTCTCTCTCTCTGCCCCTCCCCT
The DNA here is from genome assembly GCF_018350155.1 of Leopardus geoffroyi. Lineage (NCBI taxonomy): Eukaryota > Metazoa > Chordata > Mammalia > Carnivora > Felidae > Leopardus > Leopardus geoffroyi. The sequence goes on from NC_059341.1 coordinate 111,811,314, forward strand.
GCTCATGCTCTGTCTCCCTCTCTCTGTCAACAATAAATAAACATAAAAAAAAGAGGATAGAACATATTTTATGTAACAGTGTGTTAGAATTCAGAAATACAGCCTGCACCCTCCATTTGTACTCAAGCCCCCAGCCCTACGAATGTTAGAGGCGGACCTGCTGTGTGAGGGCTGAAGCCGTGAGAGAACACAGCTCGCTTGGGAAGCTAAAAGTAGCTTGGCAAAGCCTGAGCCTAGAATATGAAGCAAAGGGTTCAGGAATGCACTTGCCTGCCTCACAGTTTGAACTTCATTCTGAAGGCAGCAGAGATCGTTAGGGATTATGAGCTGGGGAGTAAGCCAGCAGTGGGTCTGGAGCCCTCAGATCACATGTGCCAATCTGCTCTGTCCCCAGAGGAAATACACAAGGATTTTTCTGTTCTCTCTTCTTCACTTCGCCCCTATCCAGAAGCAGGAGAGAAAAAGAATGGTGTTATCGGTTACAGCTGTAGGAGTCCAAATAGCAAAGCCTCGTGCAGTCAGAAAAGCAAACATCTGGGAGAAAAAATAGCAACCCCACATTCTTATCTGGCCTACTCAGCTGGCCAGAGCCTGAAATCACAGACCCAGAGAAGCCAGGTGGCCAAGCTAAAGCCCAAGAGCCCACAGACATCAAGGACAGGACATCTGGGAATGGGACGAGAACATGGTGCTGGACAGGTAATCAAAACACTGACATAGACCTAGCACCTAAGAGACACACGGAGTGCTTAGAATGAGTCTTGCTTCATCTCCAAGGTTTGCAACGTTCTCGGGTACAGCAGAAGCTCTCAGTTATTGATCATTTCCCAGAGCAGGACCAGCTGGGCCGGGTGCTCAGAGCTACAGGGCAGGCCTCTCACAGCATCCATCATGCACAACCGCATGTGTGCATAAATCATGGACACCGGACAAGCAGAATCCCCCTTCAGTAGGTCTCTGTAGACGATATTTATCAAACTTCATTGCCAAGAATAACTTGACTTCCTCATGGGCAATTATCCTTCCACTACCGTATGCGACGTGGGGGAAAATGACAAACTCCAACGGAACTTCCCACTGACAGGGCAGCTCTTTGGATTACTGTCCCGCCGCACCTTATAGCCAGGTAGTAGTGATGTGACCTAAGCTCCACTTAGCAAACACCCCAAGACTTTAATCTGTGAGCCAGTGACGTGAGAATGGGAAAACAATTGGGGTGCCAATTATTGCAGCCGCCGCCTCAGCAGCACCAAGAAACGCTGCTCTGATGGCAGCAACTGCCCCAGGAGAATGGCCTTGGAGAAGGAAGATCCTTCCCACCCTTTCCCCAGCACCCTGTGCACTCCCTTCATCCTAGCAATAAATCCCTAAGTCCTCCCATAAAATCAGCTCACTTATCTTCTATTTCATGAGTAGCTCTTGCCTCCCAAACCAGCAGGTCAGCTTGAAACCCTGGAACTGCTGCCCAGAATTGTTTGTGAAGACGCGGAGTTTTCACACAATCGTGGTTTAAACCAGCAAACCAGTGGCCCCTCCATCTTTAGCTCAGTGTGTTTAACACAACACTACCTTATGTTTCTATGCTCTCTCCCCACATTCCGGGGTGTGCTAATTGTTACAGATCGACTGGGCTATTGCCTTACTCTGGGACAGTGGGCTCCAAAGGAAGAGGAGTTCCTTTTTTTATTTCCCTGGAGCCCTCTGATTCCTGCTACTATGGCGAAAAGTGAGGGGCTGCTGACAGAAAGTCAATTTGCTGAGGCAGAGGGGGAGTGCTCCACTGGCTCTGCTCTCTGCCCTGGGGAATACTCTCGAGCTTGAGCAGGAAGAGAAGTCAATGCATGGGGCAGGCGTGGGGGCCAGGACTTAGCTACTGGCTACTGATCACATTTGGGCAGAGAGATTGTCATCAAAAATGTCATTTTGAAAGTTAGAAAAGCATATACACATATGCAACTCAACAGATGTTCATACCCCTCCTCCTCTTCCTTCTACAACACTCACAGGAAACACATGTCTGTGTTGTCCTAAGTCCAGTTACTAATTAGCACGTTTCAGTAGCACATTTCACGGAGGATAGGGAGGATTTCAAAGGGATTCCTTCCTTTTAAGTTGAGACAGCTGGTGCTAATTACCAAGCAGGAAAAGAATGTGCAAACAGAACATCGAGAAGCCCTCAGTGGAACAGAAGGCTGAGGGGTCTTTTGGTTCTATTGTAGAATTTTTCTGCAGTGGTTGGAAGGGGCTGCAGATGATCTACAGCTCCACCTTACCCCCAGGAAGCAGCTGTCCAGTTTCATCACCCTGCAAGTAGGTGGGAAACAAAGTCCAAGAACATGGACTCAAAGGTCATTTCACAGTAAGCATGTAAATTTCACAGAGCTCTACTCAGAGCTCTTGTAGTAAACCAATTTTCCCTCAGTCAAAAATATACAGCAAAATAGAAGCTAAGCATGGCCTTTTCCTTTTTCAGTGACCCAGGGGATTATCAATTCAAAGTTCATCTTTGTAATTGAGTGTTGCTATGAAATGAGAGCAATCAAGCCACTCCAGATCACGTGTGGTAGGGGAAAAGCAAATCTTGATTCTAATTCAGTCATACCTCTAATGGAAAGAACACTAAATGCAAAATCAAGAGGTTTCTGATGCATTCTAATTATAAGACTCTAGGAAAGTTATTGGGTTTTTTTAAATGTTTATTTATTATTTTTGAGAGACAGAGACAGAGCATGAGTGGGGTTAGGGGCAGAGAGAGAGAGGGAGACACAGAATCCAAAGAAGGTTTCAGGCTCCCAGTTGTCAGCACAGAGCCCTACGCCAGCCTCGAACCTACGAACCGTGAAATCATGACCTGAGCTGAAGTCAGGCGCGCTCAACCGACTGAGCCACCCAGGTGCCTGGGAAAGTTATCTAGTTTTTTCTGAGCTTCAGGTTTTCATCTATAAAATGGGAATAATGGGGCCTACCCCATCGGCTTTTTGTGAAAGTTTTAGAGTTTGATAGAAGTATACTGTATATTTAATGTGAATCTCTAGATAAAGGTAAAGGTAGTGCAAATCTTTGAGTTTGGTTTCCAGCAAAAGCCAACCAGAGTAATCTCAGCCCTTTGAAAGTATACAAATAGCTCATTGTGGGAGCTGCTGTTCTGGGTTTTCAGGCTATCTGGAGACTATACAAAGCTTATAGAATAACTAACATTAGAAACTGGCTTCACAATCAGAAACAATAGAAAGACAGTGAAGCAGAATGATTACAGGTCAACTTTCCTGCAAGTTCTGAAATTCCACTGCCTAGTTTCAAATTCTGCCCTACCACTGCCCACCCATGTGACCCTAGGCAAATCACTTGACCCCAACTGTAATGTAAGAGTAACAGTGATGGCACCAACTCACGGATGGCTTCACTGTGAGGATTAAAACGAAATATAACGCAGGCACAGTGGTTGACATCATTACTTGCATATCAAAAAAAAAAAAAAAACATACCAGTCTATTACTGCAAAGACAAAGTTAGTATTATAATTCCAGAGCTGAGGAACAAGGTCATTTTACTTTATTTTTACTTTCATGATTACTACTAGCTAACATGTATACAGTGCTTGCATTATGCAGCTTTTATGCATGTTGATTCACGTAGTCTTCGTAACAACCCTATGAGATATGCTAGTGAGTAGCAGAGTTGGGATATAAACCGAGGCAGAAGCCCTGCTCTCAATCACGGCGCAAATTAAAGTGGGCTGGAGATTAAGGCCGGGGGGAAGTGTCAGAGTGAACTACTTGCTGCAGTGGTAGTTTGCACAGCTGGATTTGAATATGAAAATATTCTGCACACTTGCTGGGCTAAATATCACCCCTGCACATCATGAGGGCACATATATTTAGCTACTTCCACATTATAAAGTCCTCATGCCTTTGACTTACTCGAAGCATTACCATTGGTTCTTTTCTCTTCTTCGATATTTCTGCTTTCAGAAACTGCAAACACTCTGAAAAATAAAGGAGGTGTTCCCCCATTCCAAATATCCTACTAATTTTAAAGGCAAAAATAATAAGATAAGTTTGATGAATCAAATAGCATCGAAAACCCTTTTTAACACCCACACTCACTGTCTGTCTGAAAAGTTCCAAGTTCTATCATCTTCAACAAAGCCCAAAGATTTCACTCAGCTCTTTTTTATGTCAAAGAAGAATAAATTTCTGAATCATTGTGAGTGCCTTTTATACAACACCTAATTTTTAGGAACAGTGCCTAGACTCATACCCTGCTCATCAAGGAACTCAGTAATGGCTTGTTGATGGCTTAAATGCTGATGAACAGTGTCTGGTTGATATTACATGACGTTTCCATAAGTTGGAAATCTACCAGTTTTTGTGCAGAGACTCCTTTGAACTTGGGAAGGCATACCTGGAAGATAGTTAGTTACTGACTGACAAGGAAGGCTGTGGATTAAATATAAACCAGTTGTGTGAGACCACTGTTTCACGTTTGAGAAGACATACAGAAAGCCTGAGATGAGACACAGAGGGAGACGGCGACAAGAGCACCAAACAATGCCTTGGGTCATTTACAGAACAGAGCCCCCCCCTGAGAACTCTGAGGTCATGCCAGCTTGTCCAAAAACCTGCTCTCTTCCCTTCTCTGGCTCCCTGTCACAGATTCCGGTTCTCGTCATGCTCATCGCTTGCCAACCAAGTTGCTACATCCTGCATCTGTGCTCTTATTTACGCTTGGCTTCCTCTCCAACTTTTCTTCCGTTTCTAATAATCTGCATCTTACAATTTTCAGACACCTGACTAAAACTCATGCGCCAGCGCCTAGAGGACAGTGGGGTTGTTTTGCACTCAGTAGGCCTTTATACATTGAACAAGGGAGTCCCATATACTCCCTTGAAATTAAGTTCTTGCTATTAATTATTTACCGGGTCTTCCACACTTACAGTATTTCCTCACTAAACTGCTTGAGAATAGGATCCATGATTTCCAAATCTTTTCTGTTTGTCAGTGAATTGCTTCTTGTGCATCATACCCAATAGATATTCCATTACTGTGGTAAATTATCTGTAATTCCACTACCTTCGACTTGCCTGCCATTGAGGTGGCTAAATGAAAGAGGTATAGTTCTTGCTAGAGTGACAAGAAATTGTAGAACCATCAGTATTGACTCTGCCAAAATCTTCGGATAACATCTGCTTAAATTCTAAAAGTAGGTGTAAAGCTTCAGGATCACAGTTAATGCATGCAAGGCCAGTTAACAGCATGATTTGGGAGTCCAGCTCTCCATTCTCTGCCACTTTATAGTCGGTTGAGCTAATTAACCTCTTTAAAGTCAGCTTTCTCTCCTGTAGGAGAAAGATAATCATAGTATTTGTCTCATAGAGTTTTTATAAAGATAACGAAGATGATATATGTAGTACAGCACCTGGGACAGAGAAAGCCCTCAATAAAATGCATGCAATTAATATCATGATTGAAATAATTAACCAAGAACTCAAACACATTTGAAAGACACAATGGACTGTTGCTAATGATATTCAATGTGTCCAATTTTGAAATTTAACTTTTGCAAATACGTATATTGAGTATTTGAGTCATTTAAAAGTCATAGCCCTAATCTGGAAAGCGGTGTGGCATCCGGGTATCACCATGGCTTTATAGTCATTCAGATATGGGTAAGAATTCTAGTTTCCCACTTACTGGCTAAATGGCAGAGGACAAGTTGGATAATGTCTTGCAATTTCAGTTTCCTCATCTGATATGAGGAAAAAAGGTAATTCCTACTTTCAAGATGGTAATAATCTCATATAAATTCTCTAGCAGTCAATGAATGACACCTGTCATTATTTCTGAGCTCTCTGTTTTCCTGATTATTGTAAGGGGCAGCGGCTGTGCACTTTTCAGATAAATCTGTAGCACAAGCTACGCATCGGGACATTTCACAGAGCTCTGCCGCTTCATCTCCCTAGTAGCATTCTCTCAGAATTAAGAGGCGAGTATTTCTTTGGGAACAGACTCATGTGGGAGAGCTTGGAGTAGGCAATTTGCGGACTCATTTTCTATAGTGTTGGCAGAATGTGGGTTGTCATCACAGGCTGGGTATTGTCTTGCTTCCTGCAGTCTTACAATTGCCACACTGTGGCATGGTGTTATTTGCATCTCCATGATGGGCTGATTATAAGGTAAAGCTGTACCGCCTGACCACTGTGCCAGGTGTCTGCTCTAATAACTCCAAATGTTATTACTTTAAAAAAAAAATAGAGATGTGGAGGGAAAACAGGGAGCCACCAACCAGCAAGCACTTCAGACCTCACCACAAAGAGACCAAATGTTGCTAGACTATATTTTGTTTGGACAAGTTCTGCCTATCTTCCCTGGATCGAGTGAGGAATTCAACCAATGCCTGCCCAGGGCAATGAAATTGACAATTATTTAGCAACATCTGGAACTAAGGGCAGTTCTTTTTTCCTTTTCTCCACTCAGAAGGCCGTAAAAAAGCACAGAGGGGGTATACAAAAAGCTATAAAAAGGCCAAACTAAAATTACAGGTAATTCAATTCGTGTTTTCCCTACATAATCTATAGGACTGGAACCATTCACTCATTAATCCAAACTTCACTAGGAACTGAAAATTTCAGGGGACATAATTATGACAAGGACAAACATACAAACATAGTCCTTGACCTCAAGAGGCTTATATTCTAAGAAGCTAAAAAGCAAACAAACAAAACAGCAAAATACATACACATGCAAACAACAACAACAAAACATAATTACAAATTAAAATAATAGCTTTAAGCTTTAAAAAGAAAGATGAGAGAGAATCACAAGGAAAGGGTATCTGGTGCAGGAAAAGTCACCTGAAAGAGTGCTCATTTAAGCTGAGATATGAAAGGTGGACAGAGGGAAGCGCTAAGCTGAGGGAAGAGGATGTGTGCAGGGACCCAGAATCGGGTGGGAAATGAGTGTGACAGGGGCCTAAAGAAGAGTGAGTAGTGGGGAGAAGGCAAAGATGAATGTGGAAAAGTAGCTAAGGGCTTACGCCTGCAGGGCCATGATTCATATTGTTCGTAGAATAGAAATGACTGGATAGCTTTTAGAAGGAGAAAGCAGGTGCGATTTAGACAATGTAGCATATCAGCAGACAGGCTCATGAGACAGGTTACTGAGGTTCAGATCCTGTCTCAGTCATGTGTTAGCTGAGTGACCTTAAGCAAATTACATTGTTTGCTCCTGTGCAAAGAGCAATAATAATAGTATTTACTCCCTTATTGTGAAGTTTAAATGAACTATTCCATGGGAAACCCATAGAACAGTGGCTAAGACATAGTAAGTACTCAAGAGCAGTTAGTTACATATAAAACATTATTTCATATATAATATATATTATATATTTCATATATATATTCATATATATTTATATTTTATATTTATATTTTATATTATATATATCTCATATATAATATATTTCATATATAATATATTTCATATATAATATATTATAATATTCATATTATATTAAAATATATATTATATTATAAATATATATTATATTATAAATATATATTATATATAATATATAATGAATAGCATATATTAAATAGAACAAAATTATTTTGTTATACATGACAAAATTAGTTACATATACAACACTATTATATGTATATATATGTGTGTGTATGTGTGTGTGTGTATATATATATATATATATGGACTGACTGTGTCCTTCCGAATTTATATGCTGAAATCTTAATCCCCAATATGATGGTATTAAGTGCTCGTCCTTTGGGAAGTAATTAGGTCATGATGGTGGAGCCCTCACTAATGGGATAGCACTCTTATAAAAGGGACCCCCGAGAATTCTCTCTCCTTTCCACCATGTGAGGATACAATGAGAAGGTGGCAGTCTGCAACTCAGAAGAGGGTCCTCACGAGAACCTGACGGTGTTGGCACCCTGATCTTGAAATTCCAGCCTCCAGAGCTGAGGGAAATAAATTTGTTTTTAGGCCACCCAGTCTATGGGAATTTGTAATAGCAACCCAAACTAAGACAGTATACAAAATAAGTTTCATTTTTTTAAAAAATGTTCATTTTATTTGTCTTGAGAGAGAGAATGAGTACACGCACCAGCGGGGGAGGGGCAGAGAGAAAGAGGGAGAACAAGAGAATCCATGCTGTCAGCACAGAGCCCAAAGTGGGGCTCGATTTCACCAATCGTGAGATCATGACCTGAGCTGAAACCAAGAGTCGGAGGCTTAACCAACTGAGCCACCCAGAAGCCGCAAAATAATTTTAACTTTTTAAAGGTCATTTCTCTTGCTGCTGTGTGAACAAAGAATGAAGTTCAAGAAAAGTAGAAGCAGGGAAACCCATCAGGAGAATGTATTTGGTAATGTAGGCGGGAAATAACTGAAGGCCTAAAATAGGGGGGCAGAAGTGGAAATGGTGAGAATGAGATGAATCAAGATATAGTCTCGGAATGAATAAATTGGACTTTCTGAAAGATTGGATATGAAAGTGAGGAGAAAGTAGATAAAGGTTGGATCTTAGGCTAGTCAAAGTAGCTGAAAGGTGGCAACAATTCAAATGTTGCATCAATGGATGAATGAACAAATTGCGGTATATACATGTGATGAAATATTATCTAGGCATTAAAGGAATGAAACACTGAAACACTCTACAATGTAGATAAATCTCCAAATGTTATGCTAAGTGAAAGAAGGCAGACACAAGAGTTCACATATTATATGGTTATATTTATGTGAAATATCCAGAATAGGAAAATTCATAAAGACGGAAAACATATTGATAGTTTCCAGAAGCTAGAAGGAGGAGAGGACGGGTAATAACTATTTAATGGGTACAGGGTTTCCTTTTGGGTGAGGAAATATATTTTGAAACCACGTAGAGAAACAACATTATGATTATACTAAATGCTGCCAAATTGTTTGCTTTAAATTGGTTAATTTTATGTTATGTACATTTCACCTCAATACAATTTTGAAAAGAAAGAGTAAATCTCTGGGCACCTGACTGGCTCAGAGTGTTAATCTCAGGGTCATGAGTTCGAGCACCATGTTGGGTGCAGAGATTACTTAAATAAATAAATAAATTTTTAAAAAAGAGAAAAATAACATTCTTTTAAAATTTTAAAAAGGAAAAATAAATCTTAGGTTTTATCTTATCAACTGGATGAAGAGTTGTTCAAGTCAGATGAAAATAAAGAGCTCAATGTTTTATTTGGGGCATTTGAATATGTGATGTTCATAATTTATGCAAGCAAAGGTATAAGAAATAAGTTAGATACCCAATTCTGAGGATCAAAGGAGATACCAGAACTTAATGCGTAAAATTAAAACAGTGGAAATGGAGAATGTAAGGGAGAAGAGAAGTTAGGCAAAAGACAGGAGAGAGAGACGTAGGACAAGCTCTGAGAAAAGCCAACATTTAAGAAGAGGACCCAACAAAGGAGATTGAAAGTTAGAATAAAATTAATTTAAAAAATCCTGGAAGCTAAGAGATAAGTATACTTAAAGCAAATAGAGTGTCAACTTGAACAAATATTGCTGAAAAGCCAAGTAGGATGAGGAAGGAAGAAATGCATTGGTTTTGGAAGCCCGAAGGTTGTTGTTGATCTTACCAAAGAAGGTTACCGATAGAAGTGTAAAAGCATATTGGGTGGACCGCGTCGAAGAGTGGAGGAAAGATGAGAAGGCAGACAAGGTTTGTCTGGACACTCAGGAATAGGGTTATATAGGAGAACAGAACAATAAGGCAGGAACTGAAAGAATATGTATAGTTATGTGAAAAAAAATATCTTGGAAGATGGGAAATACTAGAGCATGTTTATGTGATGGTGGGAATGATGAAATAAAGAGTGAAGTGTTACTGCTGATGGAAAGCATGAGTGAGTCAAGGAGAAGAGTCTTTGATAACTCAAGAGGCAATGGAATCCAGAGAAAAAGTGGAGAGATATCCCTTCTTGGAGGAGGAGGAGGAACACTTCCTTCATTGTGGAGGAAGAAGTATTTGGACGCAGATGCACCAAGTTGACAGGTTTCGTGGTGGGAAGATGAGTGAGTTCGTTTCCAATGACTTCTATTTTCTCAATGAAGTCTGAGTCTGGGTCATCAGTAGGAGGAGAATGTGTGGGAGGTTTGAGGAAAAAGGAGATGATATGGTACAGTCATCTCATACAGAGGAAGACATTTAATAGAATTCCTGAGCAATCCTCAGTTCATGCTTGAGGTTTCTGAATTCTGAATCAGTCATCTTGGCTTTGTGATTTTCCCCATCAAAGTTGCTTCTTGGGTTTGGGCAAGGGTAAGGCAGGGAAGAGTCCTGCAACCTTATAATAGCCTTTATGATTCAACCCAGACCTATCATCTTTTGTTTCCTGCTCATTGGCTAGTGGGCATTGAAGGAAGTTCAATAAGCCCATCTGGTAAATATAGAAGGGGAGAAACAGCAGCATCAATATATTTTGTGCCTGGACAGCTGCTTGCAGTAGTAACAAGGTTATGTCCAAATCCTTGGCCCAACTAGCCAGTGCATACAGTAAGAAACAGACTTATAGCCACATGTGCACTGCTGATTGGAAAGAGTTGCTATAGAAATAACCATATTTAGTAGGCCAAAGTTGTTTCAGGAGCTAAAGTGCAGGCTCATTAATTCAGTGTAGGATATATCTGAATTAAAGACAAATGAAAGAATAAATGAAAGAACTGAACTTGTGTTTCTTTCCAGGTGTACTGCGATTTATCTATGTGAGCCTAAATTGTGTCAAATAATTTCCAAATAAGTGGGACCCAAGTTAATTACCTGAAAAAGGAAAGTAAGAAAAGAAAAAACAAAACACCTATAGATCCTACTGAAATCACTAAAATAAAAAAGATAAGAAGGATAGATTTTAATGTCAGAAAAGACTTTTATATGGATTAATTGAACAAGAAAAATTGTAGCAACTGATGCTCTTATTACGGACCAGATGAATCTTCTGTGCTATCCTTTGGGAGTTTTCCTGTCTTTGTCTTTCATCACATTACTTGGCAAGGCTCACATGCCCTCCCCTGATCCTCACCATCTGCCCACACCTACTCCTTCAGGAATCGTTCTCCTCCTCATGCTTCAGGTGTTGCTTTAACAAACTCTCCAGAAAGACCTTCCTGTATGCTGCTCAGTCTTGTGTATGTCCTGCCTTCTATGGAGTGTGCTTTCTTGAGAACACTTACTACTATTATAATTGTGTTGGGGGGTGGTAATTGTTTAATAGCTGCCTATTTTTGCTAACCACTGTATTCCCGGTTCTTGGCATATATCCTGTCACACAGAGACCAGGACTTAATTGTGGGTGAAAAGAAAGAGAGGGAAGAAGGAAGGAGGGGATTTTTTTTTAAAGAAAGGGAGGAAGAACAACAGGAAGGAATGGACATCCCTCAACCTCCAAACATTTTCTCCTTCCTTTGAATCCATAGGAAGTTGTTTCTATTTAATATTTAAATATATACTACCCTTGTACTTCCTCTCTTGTATTTTCTAACGTGCAAATACTACACAGATAGTAAATATTTAAATGACTAAAACTCACCACTTATATGCAAGGATATAAGAAATACCATTTGCTAAGAGTGGCATTGAATAGGCCCTCAAACGTGCTGATAGTTTATCAAGAATCTTTTAGAGTTTTATCTGAAATATTCTTGAACCTGGACCTTGCCATCGAATAATATAATATTTAAATAGTTATGTAAACGTAGCAAGGGCTTCTTGTTTTCTTTTCCACCCTCACTCCCCATCCCCCTCTTCACATTTTAAGCTCTACAACTCTGAACAATCCATAGTTCTTCAGAGTCTTTTCCTTTCTCCTGACTGCAATGTTTCTTTTCTAGGACCAAATTCTAGTCACTCAAGACACCCTACATACTTCACATCATCCAGGAGCTCTCAGGATTCCCAACACTACTTCTCTTCTACTTGAATTACTGTATGAAGCCCCCGTTCGCTGCAGGACTGTATTTCTTTCGTCATTGTATTCCCAGGGCTTAGTGCATGGGTTTAAATCTAGTAGCTACTCAGTAAACATGTATGAAACAGAGCTGTTGTTCATTAGGACACTACAGCTTTGGGGATCTCACAGACTTCACTCACCCTTCCTGAATGCTCTTTCCAGGTCAATCATTGTAATTTATAAGATGGCCACATTATAAGAGGCATAATATCTACCAGAAATAGATTTTTCACATTAAACCATTTTTAAATTTTTTTTAATCTTCATTTCTTTTTGAGAGAGAAAGATAGCATGAGTGGAGGAGGGGCGGGGGCAGAGGGGGCACGGACAGAGGATCCAAAGCAGGCCCTGTGCAGAGAACCCAATATGGGGCTCGAACTCACAAACTGTGAGATCATGACCTGAGCTGAAGTTGGATGCTCAACCTATTGAGCCACCTGGGCACCCCTACACCATTTTTTTATTTTAAATTTGTCTTGGTTAGTGGTGACAGAAGATAGCTACACTTGTGGTGAGCACAGCAATAACATACAGACTTGTCAAATCACTATGTGGCACACCTGAAACTAATGTAACATGTGTCAACTATACTTCAATAAGAAATAATAATTTAAAAAATAAATAAATTGATCTTGGTTATACAAGTCTGTGTCAGATATTTTACAAAATTATTTATTCCTGTAAAAATTATATTCAAGAATATCATACCAGTAATATCCACAGAAAATGGAATTAGTTTCCACCACACAATAAGAAAAATAAATGGCATTGGGAACATATGGGTGGCTTAGTCGGTTAAGCATCCAACTTCAGCTCAGGTCATGATCTCACGGTTGGTGAGTCTGAGCCCCACATCTGTCTCTGCACTGACAGCTCAGAGCCTGGGGCCTGCTTTGGATTCTGTGTCTCCCTCTCTCTCTGCTCCTCCCCTGCTAGCACTCTGTTTCTCTCTCTCTCTTTCAAGAATAAATAAATCATAAAAATTTTAAAAAAGAAAGACAGAAATGGCATTAAATGGACATCTTAGAGATAGTGTATGCTTTTAGTGCAAGTTAGAAAAGTTGACATATTTTATGTCTCACCACTTTTTCTTCCTCATCCCATCTTCTTGTCCTACCATTATTCCTTCTTCTGTTCTTCTCCATTGCCCTTGTATTCTCCAACTGCCAGTGACATATAGGACTTGCTTACGTCTACGTAGAGCAATCACGGGTATTAAGTTTACCCAATCCTTTTCTAGCATGAGAGCTTAGGCAGCAAGTAGTATATAGATTGGAAATGTGGACTTGTGTTCCCAGGTCCTAAATGACACCAAATAATGAAAGAAATGTATTTGTAAAACTGGAGAATTTCTTTATCTTTCAATGACCCCCCCCCCATACCATCCTTAGTTAAAAAAAAAAAAGTCGGGGGGGGGGTGGTGGTGGTGAGGGAAAGGGCAAGGAAAAATATAGCACCAAGATGCTTTTCTTCTGGGACATTATAAATAGCATGAAGGAGGATTGAATAAAATTGCAGTTGACAGTGCAAACCTGAAAAGGAGAGGATAGGGAAAGACGGTAAGAGCTGTGACAATGTCGACTGAGGATCTGGTGAAAGGGCAGGTTGCCCTCCATCTGTTTGGACAGTGCCGACTGAGCCATCCCTGAGGGGGGTGGGGGGAGCCATCCTCAAGGAAGCTGTGACTCAGTGGCTCTGCCAGCAATGATGTGTGGGCTAAGCAAAGAATTACAGTAAAGAAAATGACTGCTCGGAATGTTGTGGTGACAGCAACACTTACTGGCACCTGTAGTCAGAAAAACTCATTCATTCACCTTCTCAAATGTTATTTATGAGGCACCTACTCTACATAAATCATAGTCCCTAAATAGGCATCCTTTTCCAGATTCTTGTAACCTTGTAGTTAGAGGGTTCCTAAATGGTCTTTTCCCCTCTAGTCTCTCCTTCTTCCAGTCTATCCTGCACATGAAATCCAGGAAATTCTGCCTCCTACACAACAGTGGCTATAAGCATAGGTTCTGGAATTAGACTTCCTAGATTCAAATCTTGGCTCCAGCACTTATTACCCTTATATTTTAGGCAAATTACCTAAACTCTCTGAGTGCTTGTGTATCAGTCAGTTTGGACGAAGTAGCAGACACAAATGTCCCCCAGATCTTCATTGTTTTAACAATAATAGCTTATTTTTTGCTCATGTTCATGTCTATCATAGTTTGAGGCTATGCTTTGCAATCTCCTTGTTCTGTGACTAAGGCTAAAGACGCAGCCTCATGTAGGCCATGCTGGTATGAAAGCTTGAAAGCTTTTGCAGATTCCTTGTCTGCAAAATAACTTCTTCATACTTTCCTCCTTAATGTCATGCTTGCCCCTCCCCTCATGTACCAATGTTCAGCCCAGCAAAACCAAAATGCCATTTGTTATTTTTCACCCAATAATTGTTTGATAGTTTCATATACAGTTGGCTCAATTAATATAGAGTAGGGAATCCACCCAGGGAAAGTGGAGATTTCTTTAAAAAAAAAAAAAGTTTTGTTTATAAAATGGAATTAAGATATCAAACCCTCATTGTTACCTTAACATTGAACATGTTACCTCCAACACAGGAATGATATGGAGGAAAAAACTACATAAGAGCCTCCATATTCTCAATGAATAATCCTCAAATTTCCTCAAATAATCCTCAAATTTCCAAACACCTTTATAGCATATCATCTATTCCAGAAAACATATCTAAATATGTCATGAAAATAACTGCATTTGTGAAGATGATGAATAAAAAAAAATAGCAATGTCACATAGAAGAATGACAGCAGTACTAAAGTCAAGCTAGACTTTTAAAACAAACAACCCCGAATACCAAGAAGTTAACATAAGAAATGTTTATGTCTTCTTCTCATCACATCCATTGAGGCTTGGTGGTGAGGGGTGGGGCGGGGTTCTCACAACAGTGTAAATATGGGTTGATAGTGGCAAGGGGATGGGGCTAGAGTTCTGCCCTGCGTACTCATTCAGGAGCCCAGACTCCTTCCGCTTCGCCACATTACTCTCTTGTATCCTTGGAGTCCTCTCCATTCAGATGTGAGATAGAAAGTGCTTAAAGGATCACAATTAGGACAGTTTTAAGACCTAGGCCTGGAAAGAGTGTGTATCACCTCCACCAGATTCATTGACCGCAACTCTGACACAAAGCTGCATCTAACTGCAAAGGAGGCTGAGAAATGTAGTCTCGCTGAGTGCCAAAAGGGAGGCAGTGGGGAAAAAGCTAGTTAATCTGTACCACAGTGACCTAGGCTCACTCTTTAGCTAGGTGACTTGATGCAGTACACAAGCCTTAATGTCCATGATTCAAAGATGTGAATTTACAAAATCACAAATCACAGCGTGTTCTGTACATCTGTCCTCAAGTGCTATGTAGCTTTGCAATGGCAAATGTCTGTTTTGCTATTATAAAGCTCCATTCTGATACAAACTGCTGAATCATTACCTGAAACTAAGGAGTCCGATCCCTGAATTAGGCTACTTATAAGTGAACAGGTAGAAGAGAATAGCCATTCGAATGCTCACCCACAGAACAAACACACGGACACAGAGCACCATCATGCTACGCTTTGTGCAAACACACAAACTCCTCCCACAGAGGCTGACATAATGGAAAAAGAAGGAAAGAAGTGAAAGGATATGTACACAAGGAATTGAACCAAATCAAATGTTTTGGGATACGCTTGACTACCTGCCCTGATAAGAAATAAGATGAATTCATAAGATTTGCCTGGCCTCACAGTCAATAATTGTCAGAAAATTGTCAGGCCCAAGATGGATGACATCATTCAGGACAAATGAAGATCATTTCCTTCTACATTGATTGGTGCTTGGGTTTTGTTTATACCCTAGCTGCCTGGGCCTTGTAAGTAACCAGATATTGTAGATTTGAAACAGGCTTTCCATTTGCATCATTGGACAATGAGAGCGGCCAACAGGAAGCCCAGTGATTCAGATAACTTGTTTTAATTGAAATCAATACCAACACAAGCAAAACTGCCTGGAATGGCAGTACTGCGCTCTGATGGAATATTTTCATGGCCTCTGCCAATAACAACCATTATCAAGAATGAACTATTAACTTCAACAGTGACTCGTAGCGCTTTCCAGGAGGGGGAAAAAGAGGTTTTGGACCAGTGACAGTTTTAAATTATGAAAAAAATATGAAATTTTACCTCTTCAGGTCTCTATCAAGTTTCAGTCATAGACTCAAGTTCAATTACACTTTGGGCTTCCATTTAATGGAAAGACACCATTGGCCACCCTAGTCCCTCTCTTGCCAACTCTTCTCCATCCTTTCTTTTCTACTCTCACCCAGGTCTGGTGAGAAACAGAATAATTGTGATAGTATTTATTGAGTATTCTAGGTGCAGGGCTATGTTCTATTCCAGGGATCAACAAAATTTGTCTTTAAAGGGCCAGATAGTACATATTTTAGGCTTTGTGATCCATACTGTCTTGATTGTGACTATTTACTTCTGCTGATATATTGCAGATATACAGACAATACATAATGAATTGGTGCCCCTGCTTCCCAATAAAACTTTATTTACAAAACAAGCAATAGGCCAGATTTATCCAAAAGGCCATAGTTTATGGACCCTGGTCTAGACTTTATATTTACCCTCACTGAGAAAGGTATTACTATTCTTATTTTATAGATGAAGCTGACACCTTTCAAAGCTTCCCCTCTAGCTCTGGGTGATGTTATGCCTAACACCAAAGCAGCCTATACTTTTCCCACTTTGCCACTCTACTGCCTGACTGAACAAGTCAGCCAGACCACCTGTGAGAGAGAAAAAGCTGAACTCCTGGGCCTGATTATTCACAAATGCAGCTGCTAGTTTGAAGAGATGTCCAATTCTTCTCTCTTTGTGATCCAGTGTTCATCTGACCAAATTTCTATCATGTGATGTCCACAAGGAGCCATATGCTACTTACAATAAACTCTATAACAGCGTGTAAACTCCTAAATAACTCTGCCCCCTATGGCCCCTGGAACCTCCAGTTCAACATAAAATCAAGAATTGAGTCAGATTTGAAGGGTACTTGAGAATGAATTGGATATTTCCCAAGTACCATATTTATAACATTCATGTGTCTTATGCTCATTATAAGGCTAGGGAGAGGGGGTATCTATATCCCCAGAGACTTGCATAGCACCTGACACAGAGAAAGTTCTGAAGAAATACTTATGCCATGTCTTCATGGACCTGAAACAGATACTATTCTTGCTCTCTGTAAGCTAACACTCTGATAGAAAAGAATATATATATATATATATATATATATATATATTCAAATACTATAAAAAAAGAATATATATATATATATACTATAAAAAAGAATACTATAAAAATAATAATATAAAATATTAATATAAAAATATAAAATATATATATATAATATAAAATATATATATAATATAAAAATTTATATATAATATAAAAAAGAATACTATAAAAAAAGAATATATATATATATATATTCAAATACTATAGTCTTCCCTGCATTACTGCTTAGATTGAAGAGTATTTAAAATTCCTATCATTGTTCAGAAGAGCAAAGAGAGTTTAACTCTTCTCCACAAGCACATCATCATAGAAGGGATGCCATCAAAGCTGGCTCTTGGGACATGAGTAGGATTGGGTAGGTGGAAATGTTGGAGGAATGACATCTCGAGCAAAGGAGACGTAGTGAGCAAATACAGAGAGATGGGAGAAGGTGGCACATCTTAGTAGAATAAAAGCTGCTGGGTTTAAGTACAGCATTGAGCAAGAGGGGGAGGATAGTAAAAGATAAGACCAGAAAAGTAGGTAGAAGAGTAGGCCAGAAGTAAGAGCTAAGGCCAGAAAAGTAGGAGAAAGTACGACTTAAATAGTAATAGAAAAGTGTTTAAATAAAGACTAGTGATGGGGACGGAGCCTGGGTGGCTCAGTCAGTTAAGCGTCTGTCTGACTCTTGGCTTTGGTTCAGGTCATGATCTCACAGTTCATGAGATGGAGCCCTGCAACGGGCTCTGCACTGACAGTGCAGAGCTTCCTTGGAATTCTCTCTCTCCCTCTCTCGCAGCCTCTCTAAATAAATAAATAAATAAATAAATAAACGAACTATCTTAAAAAAAGAAGTAAAAAAAAAAAAAAAGCTAATGATGGGAAGTGTATTTCCAAACAGAAAATATTTTAAAGTTTTCCATCTTCTCCAAAAAACAAAGTTATTTCCTAATTCGAAAAGAAATTGACAGGAAAAAAAGTGCTGCTGAAATTGCAATAAGGTAGATAACAATTTATAGTCTTAAGCTGGAGGGTGTTTGTTATTTGCTAGATGTGTGAATTTACATCCATTCTAATTTAACTTATCATATCTCAAAGGGTACTATAATCTCACGAGGTGGGAACTGAATCTATTTTTCTCACTGTTATATTCTCAATGCCTAGCACAGTGCCTGGTATGAGACAGATGCCCCATAAATATTTAAGGAAGAAATGCATGAAGTAATACTATCCTACATATTGATAAAAACAAACTTTTTTTGTTTATTTTTTGGTGTGGGTAAATATATGTCAGCCCTTTGAAAGCCAACTAAGAAATTCACCAATACAAGTTCTATTTAAATACATAATACAACAGCAAACATAACTTAGTTTAAGACTCTTGTCTTGATTTTAGTGTTGATTGACAAAAGAATCGATTAAACCTGGGTTCTGATTTTAAAATCAAAACCTTTTGAAGTTAGCCTTTGGTGAGAGGTCCCTATACCTTACTATTTTCTGATGGCTACAAATAATTTTAACACAGAAATAATCCTATACTTAAATCAAAATAATGATTATCAGCCTTCTAATTTTTCTTCCACCCCACCATCATCACCTACTCCTGTCTGACCTAACTCTAGAGTTTTCATCTTCAAGTATGACTGAGACTTTAGCACTTGGTAATTCCAGATTAATAGGTCATTTTTAATTAAAATAATTGCAAAATCGTCCTTAGCAATAACCTAGCAAAAATATTACAACAACATAAGGTAAATAATGGCCTGCAGTCTAGAAGGTTTTCATGGGAATTCCTATGTCTGTCTGAGCTAGCCTTTGGGGTCTAGACTGAGGGAAATCACTGCCTACGTTTCCTAATCACTGAAGCTAAAGCAGGATTTCCTTGCCAAGTAGGCAAAGCATAATCCTTAGAGACACTCCTGCTGCAGAGTAAGATGATGAAACCCCCAGATGGTGGCTTGTTATTTCCATACAGCATAGGCAAGGGTCCAATGTCGACCAGGAATGAAACGAGAATGGTAAAGAACAGTGCAAATTTCATGACAAATTCAGGGACCTTTTTCTTTCTCTTTTTCTTTTTCTTTTTCTTTTTCTTTTTCTTTTTCTTTTTCTTTTTCTTTTTCTCTTTCTTCTTCTTCTTCTTTTTCTTTTTCTCTTTCTTCTTCTTCTTCTTCTTCTTCTTCTTCCTCTTCTTCTTCTTTTCTTTTTCATTACCTATTGTTTTATACTTAAGAAAACATGTCTTGGTAGTAGTGGCTACCAATGGTGGTAGATATCATCCCCCAGTCCTGCAAGCAACAGCAAGCATCTGAGATTGTGGCTATCTGAGCAGTGTGGCTTCCAAAAGCGGAGGTGGAAATTAAATGTCATTTATGTAGCAAAGCTGTAGGGATAATTAGTAATTCGACACACAGCCATCCAGGGCAAGGTCAACAGGAGGAGTAATGTAGCATCATATGATAACCGTTTAATGGGTGTGTGAAATGAGTGGGTGGTCTAGGCTCAGCTCTGGCCAGGTACTGGTTCCCACACTCCCAGGCTCAGGAGAGGGTTCAACTGCATTCAAAGAGTCACACAGACAGCTCTGGCCGGGTACAGTAAGCTGCAAAAGCCCCATTAGAACAGAGGCTGGAGCTCCTGCTGGATAAATAAAGTCATTCAACGAAACTACAGATGTGTGACATTTTAAGTGCACTGACCTAACTAAATTATACAAGTTGGTATAATTTTTCTACTTGAATAGTTTTTCCATTTCTTTGCCACAATATTGTGAAAAGGACTGGGCAAGAGTCATGCTAATCCTAGGGAAAATGAGATGTTTGGATATAAGAAGGAGAGGAAGGCTTCAAGGTTTGCTAGCAGAAAAAAAGTAGATGGATTTCTATTCATGAGAAATTCTTCAGAGTGCCCTGACACCAGTTGGGTGGACCTTGGTCATTTCTAGCTGTAATGTTTTCACCCCTCCTTTGCCCTAACTAGATTCATGAAGGTATCCATTTTCAGTAATACCAACACTTCTTTAACAATAAAGATCACTCTTATTTTTTAACGTTTGTTTGTTTGTTTGTTTGTTTGTTTGTTTGTTTAGAGGGGTGAGGGAAGAATCCCAAGCAGGCTCCGCACCATCAGTTCAGAGTCTACCTCGGGGCTCAATCTCACGGACTGCGAGATCAGGACCTGGGCCACAATAGGACACTTAACCGACTGAGCCACACAGGGCACCCCAACAATAAAGTTCACTCTTAAATGTTCAGTGCAAACAAACAAGCAGAAAAAGCAAATATTTATGTCACATTACACCAAGAATTGCTAATAACAGTTTGCAGCAATAATGCTTTGTAGGTATTTAATTCAGTTGACATTTGTCACAGGCCTACTGTTGGCTATTCTAGAAGCCAGGCCTCATCTAAAGAGAACCTAAGCATAGGTCAACACATATTTTTCAAATTGTTTACAACAGGGGTCAGCAAACTTTGCTTGTAAAAGGTTAGATAGTTAATACTTTTGGCTTCACAGGCCAAATGTTAGTCTTTGTCACAATTTTTTAGCTCTTGCTTGGTAGGCTAAAAGGAGTCATGGGCTATGTGTCAATGAGCGTGTGTCCGTGCACCAATAAAAGTTTCTTTTAAAAGCAGGCAGTAGACCTACAGACTGTAATGTGTCAATCCCTGCTCTAGAACATGTAAAGTTACCTGAACTGAGAGGGAAAGGAAGGAACAGCCAAAGTTTACTAATTTTTTGAAATCGTGATCTAACTTCTCTTAGCCATGCCTATGGAGCCAGATGCAAGCAGCTTCACTGTCAGAGTATGTTATTAATTCATGATTTATGCTTCATCTACTTTCAAAAAGAACCCAAGCTGGCTGTCACTGGGAATTTACACATACAGGTTTACCTACATGGTGTTATTTTTTTTTTAATTTATATTTTCATTTTACTTTGAAGTTAGTTAGCATATGGCACAACAATAATTTGAGGAGTAGATTCCTTAATGCCCCTTACCCATTTAGCCCATCCCCTCTCCCACAACCCCTCCAGTAACCCTCTGTTCTCCATATTTAAGAATCTCTTAGGTTTTGTCCCCCTCCCTGTTTTTATATTATTTTT
Source organism: Leopardus geoffroyi (assembly GCF_018350155.1). Taxonomy (NCBI): domain Eukaryota; kingdom Metazoa; phylum Chordata; class Mammalia; order Carnivora; family Felidae; genus Leopardus; species Leopardus geoffroyi. The sequence continues at coordinate 111,832,734 of NC_059341.1, forward strand.
GCTTCCCTTCCCTTATGTTCATCTGTTTTGTATCTTAAAGTCCTTATATGAGTGAAGTCATATGATATTTGTCTTTCTCTAACTAATTTTGTTTAGCATAATACCTTCTAGTTCCATCCACATAGTTGCAAATGGCAAGATTTCATTCTTTTTGATTGCCGAGTAATACCCCATTGCATATATATACCACATCTTCTTTACCCATTCATCCATTGATGGACATTTGAGCTCTTTCCATTCTTTGGCTATTGTTGATAGTGCCGCTATAGACATTGGTGTGTATGTGCCCCTTCGAAACAGCATACCTGTACCCCTTGGATAAACACCTAGTAGTGCAATTGCTGGGTCATAGGGTAGTTCTATTTTTAATTTTTTGAGGAACCTACATACTGTTTTCCAGAGTGGCTGCACCAGTTTGCATTCCCACCAGCAGTACAAAAGAGATCCTCTTTCTCCACATCCTCACCAACATCTGTTGTTGCCTGAGTTGTTAATGTTAGCCATTCTGACAGGCGTGAGCTAGTATCTCATTGTGGTTTGGATTTGTATTTCCCGGATTATGAGTGATGTTGAGCATTTTTTCATGTGTCAGTTGGCCATCTGGTTGTCATCCTTGGAGAAGTGTCTATTCATGTCTTTTGCCCATTTCTTCATTGGATTATTTGTTTTTTGGGGTGTTGAGTTTGATAAGTTCTTTATAGATTTCAGATACTAACCTTTTATCTGACATGTCATTTGCAAATATCTTCTCCCATTCTGTAGGTTGCCTTTGAGTTTTGCTGACTGTTTCCTTCACTGTGCAGAAGAGTTTTATTTTGATGAGGTCCCAGTAGTTCATTTTTGCTTTGCTTTCCCTTGCCTCTGGAGACGTGTTGAGTAAGAAGTTGCTGCAGCTGAGGTCAAAGAGGTTTTTGCCTGCTTTCTCCTCGAGGATTTGGATGGCTTCCTGTCTTATGTTTAGGTATTTCACCCATTTTGGGTTTATTTTTTGTGTGTGGTGTAAGGTAGTGGTCCAGGTTCATTTTTCTGCATGTTGTTGTCCAGTTTTCCCAGCACCATTTGCTGAAGAGACTGTCTGTATTCCATTGGATATTCTTTCTGCTTTCTCAAAGATTAGTTGACCATACGTTTGTGGGTCCATTTCTGGGTTCTCTATTCTGTTCCAGTGATCTGAGTGTCTGTTTTTGTGCCACTTACGTGGTGTTATTGAAAAGACTTCCTTAACCAATGCAATTCTAGGTAGAATTATATGACATCACTTAGAAATTTATTTGAGGCAACAATTTGCCTTCCTCTGAAATTTAGTTAACATAGGCTATGCCAAGCTTAAGCAAACAAAACCAGCAGGAGGGAGGACTCTTCAGGAATGACCAAAGCTGATCATGATCCAGTAGAGAAAACACTTTTCAGGATAGTGTATGAGCTAAATTTAGAATTAGTATGAAATCATAGCTTTATCCATCATTAAAAGGAAGAGAACAGGGAAGGAAAATAGAACTATTTTTTTTGAGAAATTAGTATATGCCAATCATGGTATTAAGTATTTTTAAATGGGCTATCCATTCAATCTTTTCAGTGATTCAAAGAAAGTATGTTTAGCCACATATAACAGGAAAGAAAAAAATGAAAACATTTGTCTCAAATTTACACAACTAGTAGCTCTTGGAATGGAAATTTGATCTCAGTTCCCTCTAGTTCCAAAATATATATCTTTCTGTTACATAATCCTGCCTCTTGCACACAAAAGACCAGCATTTTGCCCATCTCAATTCAAGAGTTCTCTTACTTCCTCCTAATTCATTTTACCTATGACATGATCTTATTCTCTGCTCATGGTTCAGTCAAGTCATATTCAATATGACCTTAAACAAAACCCAATCCTATGAATATAATATAGTTCCTCAGATTTGAAGATACTTGGCTACCAGTAATCAAAGAATAGGCCATATGTCAAAACCTTTTCCCAGTCCTTTCTTACTCAATTAACTGAAGCTGATTTCCAAATAGTTCATAACTCTCATGTATTTAGCTACAAATCAGGCCTGATAGTATAACAATCAGAATACATAACATTTACTTCATGCTATGTATGTGCCAGTGACATCATTCAGAATCCTTTGATAATCTTATGAGATAGGTACTATTATATCTCCATTGTATGGAAACTTTCTCTTAATAAGGTTAGAACAATTTGCTTTGGACCATCTAATTAATAGGTAGCTGAGCTGAGACTCACATGCACATCTTAAATGATTTCTAAATTCAGATCTTAGAGAAAAATTGCAAGAATATTTTCCCTACTGATGAGTGACAAACCCACCAATGAGGTAGTACTTTCTTTTCTATCACTACCTGAGTGTACTTTTGAACCCCAGGAAAGGAGTTTCAGGAAGAGTAAACAGCTGTCCTATTCCAGTCTGCTCACTCTTCCTGCTAGAAGAAACCTTACACAAACTAGAAGCTGAAAGTAGCACAAAAGAAAAAAAAAAAAAGTAGAGGGGACAGACATTTTTGAAGAAGGAACAGCTTAGTAATCAAGTCCTTTCAAAAATTTTCTTTGGAGAATTTACATTTATGTATATCTTGTCCCAAAGGTGATCACAAGTAAAATTCAAATACTGTACTTATCAGAACCTTTTACTTACATAGAGAATTTGTGTAAAATATAAGAGTTCTTTTCCTCTTTTTTATTTCCCAGCAACCAGCTGTCCAGAGCACCTCATGATAGGTTTTCCAAAGTTACAAATCCATGACTTTTTACTGAATTTCAGGAAGCCCACATTCTATATGCATTCACCTAAGGCTATGAGGCAAATGACAGACTGCATTTTATTCCCAAGTAAGAGCATTCCAGTTTCTCTGACATTGTTTCACATATATTGTCCTTTGAGCCTTTTCTTACAACAGAGTACAATGATAAATCTCTTTGCCTATGTGGAATCAAGATATAATTCTTAAACAACAAAGACTGTAATTGTATTAGCAATACAATGAGTCACCCTATCACTTATATCCTGAATAAATGTGAGATGCATCTGTTGAAATGGAATCCGTGGGCTCCCTTTAATGGGCCAAATGTCTCCAAGGACAGAATAGTGGGAGGAAGTGACCCAGCTGCTCAGACTACAGATCTTTTGTTCTTGAACGAAAAATCAGGAAAACATTATATAAAAAATAAATGTACGTACTTTACCTTGGGAAAAGATTAACAAAGCTTAGTTAGAACACTGATCATTTAACTGCTTACGTTTCTATTTACTCCTCACAGGAGAACTGGCAAGAATGAATTTTCTTCCCTGGAATGTTCCTCAAACTATGATTTTCAAGCTTTTTCAAGGTCACTTCAGGGAGGCAAGAGATCATATAATCTACCTGTCTTACCTACTCCAATTGCTACTGGAAAAAAACAAAAACAAAACAAAAAATAACTTCACCAAATGAATGGGGAAAAAAAGAGTATTGCTGCTGATAAAGCGCCAAAGGAAGAGAGAACAAAATGTCCCATAGTGTAAAAAACAAAAATATAGCCTGAAAATTATTTTATTGTTGGGGAGGGGAGGAGTCATCTCAGCTATCTAAAAATGCTCAGGGCACACATGAATGGTCTTAGCTGATCTGAAAATGCCCAAGGACCATGACAAGACTACTTTGCAAAAGGAAAGAGAATTTTCCTCCTGAGAAAAAGTTGGCTTAGAAGTTAAGGAAGATTAGGGTGCCTGGGTGACTCAGTTGGCTGAGCATCCGGGAGTTCGGGTCCTATGCTGAGCTCTGCACTGACAGTGTGGAGCCTGCTTGGGATTCTGTCTCTCTCTGTCTCTGTCTCTCTCTCTCTGTTCCTCCCCTACCTGTGCTCTCTCTCTCTCAAAAGAAATAAATAAACTTAAAAAAATCTTGTAAGAACTTGAGGGAGAAAAAAAGAGGTTATGTATTCTAGAAAGAATATAGCTCCAAGTCTCCTGGACTCGACTGCTTGTCTGTATCACTCTCACTTGCCCCCAGTCTCTCCGATGTAGTGAGAGGGTCACCATCTAGAATCTGTGGGAATACCACAATATTGCTCACTCCAGCCCTCCCACATATGTCCTGGAGAGAGGGAACCCCAAAGCACAAAGGACATATTAGAAAAGCTATGCCTCAGAGATCACCCATCTTCTCACTCTGAGGGGGTCAGCTTAATTTTCTTTCTTTTTTTTTTTTTTTTTGTTGTGCCAAAGGCAATAAAAGAAAAGAGATCCCAACCCTGCTGGGGAAAGGAAGTGCCAGGGGCAGCGCCGAAGATGACAGAGTAGCTCTGGCAAAGGCCATGATGATTGATGAATGTAAGTGGAGGTATACACCTGTGCTCACAGGAGAAAAGGATGCCAGGCAAACTGAGCAGCTCAGAGCAGGGGAAGACAGCAGGAGTAGGCAAAGAGGTAAAACAGTCTCTGACCAGCATATGCAGGAGACATCTGAGGCACCTTTTTCTCCTTGCTGTGAGTAATGATGGGTTGGGAAATGATTGCACTACTGAAACCAGCCACTGAGAAGACTGGGGACCTCTAAGGAGTTTTGTTAATGGGAGGAGGGTCCTTATCATCAGCATCGCAATGGATATTGATTGGATATTTGCTTTGAGCCAGGCATTGTGTTAAATTTTCCATATGCGTTATCTCTTTAATCTGCATAGCGACTATATATGGTAGATACTGCGCTTCCCTAGACTGGGATGGCTGTATTACGGATGAGGAAAGGGAGCACCTTGGAAAGTTAAGAATCTTGTCCAAGATAACACAGCTGGCACCTGGCAAAATGAAGATGGTCCTTGAGCCTGTCTTACTTCAACGTTTATTTATTTTTGGGACAGAGAGAGACAGAGCATGAACGGGGGAGGGGCAGAGAGAGAGGGAGACACAGAATCGGAAACAGGCTCCAGGCTCTGAGCCATCAGCCCAGAGCCTGACGCGGGGCTCGAACTCACGGACCGCAAGATCGTGACCTGGCTGAAGTCGGACGCTTAACCGACTGCGCCACCCAGGCGCCCCAAGCCTGTCTTACTTCAAAGCTGGACTCTTGAAATAATGCTGAAGTACTCCCAGCAGCATTGCTATGTCTCTCTCTTGAGGATTTTCATGTATATTCATATTTGTTCATCATTCATGCAACAAAGACCATGTGCCAGGCCCAGCGCTCAGCGCTGGGGAAACACTTGTGGACAAAAATCAGCAGTTTGGTGGATGAGATCGGCATTAATCAGATAGTTGTACAAATAAATGTAAAATTACAACTGTGATAAATGCTATGTGGGATTTTAAAGCAGGTAATGGGGGCATTTACTTAGTCTGAAGTTTCCCTACAAAAGGGACCAGGGAGTTCACCATGAAAGAATAAATAGAAAATAGCTAGGTTAAAGGGTAGTGTTGAGTAAAGCATTTTATCCTGTACTTAAAGCCCTGTAGGGGAAACGGAACAGGACCTGTTGGGGAAAATAATACAAAAGGAAGAGGATATTATTGTGACTCCAGAGGGAGACAAAGGGTCTACAGAGGATTTTTTTAAATAGGAGAATCTTGCGTGTGTTTCACTGTTGTTAGGAAGAATTCAGTAATCATTATAGTCAACACATATCTTGTTGATCATATGCAAGACAATATTCTAAATGCTTTACATATATTTACTCATTCAATCCTTCTTATACACCTCTGGGGATGGGCCATTTTTATTATTCTTGTTTTACAGGTAAGCAAATGGAAGCATAAAATTTAAGTAACTGCCTGGATAGTAAATGCCAGAGTCCTTGATCTTAACCAGTATGGAATCCTATTTCTATCTTTTTACTGGGGGAGGTCATCACAAGGACATAACTGCCACTTGACCTGTGAGCTGAACTCTGGCAATTGGAAGCTCCTCACCCCCTCCCCTGTCCTTGGACTGTAAGTTCTGTTTGCCTTCCCTTCTGCCAAGGATGTAGCCTTGAGATAGTGACGTGATATTGAGGCCATCTGGATGAAGACAGTTAAGGCCTCTACATAAATTTTTAAGATTTGGTGAATGGGTGCAGGGATTTATTCATTTTGTGGTCACCCCAGACAAGTCTCACCTCCCTTGTTTATGAAACCTGCCACCTACCAATCTGGAAAGAGTGGCCTGCCTCTTTCTTCAATCTCTCTCTGCCCTCTATGTTTGGGGACAAGTTTCAGATCATTCAGATTAAGTTTCAGGGAGCTCCCGAGGAGTTTGTGAACAAACAACAGAGAAGGGGATGAATATACTAGAGAAAGTATAATCAATAGGTTAGGATGGTAGTTCTTAAATATCAGGAGAATGTACATGAGATTCAACAGGTATGCTTATTACAGTTCAGACTCCCATGCCCTAGCTACCTGCTGGGTTTCTGAATTAATAAGTGGCTTTTTTCAGCATTCAGCCCAGATGATTCCAAGGCAAGTGCTCCATGGACCCAATTTTAAGGAATACCCCTTTGCTTTAACAACTGGGAAAAATAGGCATAGGTGCTGGTAGGTTGTATGTTTCATAAAGGAGCTTGGGGGAGCTCCTCTCTAATGGCTTATGCAAAGTATAATATAGCACACACAAATCAAACCAGGAAAACCTGGGTGTCACCTGAAAGAGCCTCATCAACTATAAAAGAATTGAGAACAACCCACCCCTGGCTTTGAGAACCATTGTCCCAGTGGATCACTCTGCTACTTGTCCATTCTTGTCCCCAAAGTGGTGAAAGAACACTCTATGTCTATTCCTCAATTTCAGGAAGAAATACATGTCCTAAGAGAGTGAAAGCAAAGCCAGATGACTGAAGAAAGACTAGCTGAAGACTAAAGATAAGTCAAGTCAGCCAAGGTTGCTACAGACTGCACGTCCCAGAAGAGGGAACCGATAAGATCCAGAAGAGGAAAAAATGGATTTTTGACTAAAAGGGAAGCAAATGGGAGACTTGGTTTGGTTACAGTGTGCTTGTGTTTGCAATGAGCATTGTTTAAAACTTACTTTATTCCAGAATTACTTCCCAGAACTTTCTGCTAAGACTTCCAGAACACTGAGATTCACATATGAAAAATCAACAGGGAAAAAGGGGACATCTGTCGTCTTCAACTTACATAGCTAATGGCCTTTCCCTGATCCTTACATCACCAAAGAACACCAGCCAACACATGTTGTAAGGATGTGACCAGCTGTAGGAAAAACACTCATTATCAAGGAGAATTGCCTAACTCCCAAGTAATCAGCTACAGAGGAAAAAAAAAAATCGACAATGGAAATAACAAAAGTTGACTTCTCTTAGTTCTTTTACGGGTCATTGTCATTGCCTACCTCAGTTATCCACAAGGAACAAATCCACAGGTTTGAAGTCACATTTGAACTCTGCATATTTCACAATTTACAATCCACAATTTAACCCAAATGCGTCCCTTAGCCAACAATTTCCACTGTTTCCTCCTCCTCATCCATAAATAACTTTCCAGTCACTGTTAACGAGAGGAAAATGCCTAGCTTAAGTTTAACCTTGTCTCCCTTCAGCCTGCTACCATGAGCTGAAATAGTCAACGTACAGGTATAACAGGGTAAAACTTCCGGTTTCTAGGTCTCCTTGGAAGGAGCTTGTAAGTCACTATTTTGTCCTAACAAGAAAAAGCTAAACAGATGGAAAACTCTCGTCTTGTAAGAGAGGGGAGGACATAGGGCAGACCACTGCCCTCAAGCCTGGAGAGACACACAGGCACATACACAGAGTCACAGCTTACAGGAGAGAGATTCTGGAGCAGAAACCACCTCGGGAAACAATGCTGGGCAGAAACACCTGAACTGCATTTGACAAACTGCTGGAGGCTCAGCGTGAACAATTCCAAGAGGGAGAAACTCCAGAGAGACCCAGTCAAGGGGATCTTACGACATCCGCAGTAGTGTAAGAAATCAAAGGAACACCTCCTACCCCATGCAAGTGAACGGGTGCAAAACATAGCATCCCCATCTTCAACTCCTCATGGGTTTGGGGGAAGAGAGTATAAGTCATTTACTGAATTGAACTGGAAGCAGAACTTCCCTAGGTAACTGGGGAAAAATGTCCATGAACTCAGGCCAAGCCAAAGCTGCCGTTCCTGGACTTGTGGGCAGCCAGCCCACCCTTTCGGAAATGCCTCAGACAGGACTCTGCTGTCTTTCTCCAGCAAGGAAGCTTCCTGTAGGTTGCAGTGTCTCCTGCCCTGCCGCTGGGAGAACAGCCAGAGCTCAGTCGTCTCTGCCCCTCTTTCTGTTCAGGGGAACAGTTGAAGAATCCCCACTTAAATAACCTCAGTGGAACTGGTGGAAAAACAGAAGGAGAAAGAGGAAAACCACAGGACAGTCCAAAGGGTTATGGAGAATCATTTAAATATGCATATACATAATACTTAACTGGCATATACATATACTAGAGATATGTACCTAATACGTAACACACATAATGTCTTCTAAATATATTTGCAAGTATGCATGTATACATATGTATGAGGGTGCATATATTTTATAAGTTATATATACATTTTATATAGAGACACATATACGCACACCTATTTGTATATTAAATATTGCCCTTCCTTTTACTCAACACATACTGGCTCTGATTTCAGTGTTTCAGAGCATAACCAAAAAGACTCAAGAGAATTAAAATTAAAAACACAGAGCAGGTTTCTAGCAAAGAGGGCTGGCTGTTGTCGAAACTTGATTTGCAAGGCCAGGCTGAAAAGCTGATCCGGCCCACGGCAGACGGGTGCCTGAGGAAAGAAATGATTTGGCAGTCGCTTCCAACATCCTTCCATCTCCAAACATACAAGTTCAACAACCCACGCTGTTCCCTCATTCTTCCTCCAAATAGGAAGAAACACTTCTGGTAAGACATCTGTTTTAGCTCCCAAATGCCCTCCAAACACACTGAACAGCCTGGGACCTGCCTGCTGGGAGGAGGCCAGGGTGAAGAGGGACATGCTTGGGACCATTTGGGTGGCAGGCAGTTCCTTCCGTGCCCAAGGGCACCTGGTCTTGGAAGTTTGGAAAACTTCATCCGTGGCACATGGATTTTCATATACTTTGGTTCTTCAAGACATTAGATGTGAAAAGGATAAACCTGCCTCTGCCAAGGGAAAGGGGAGAGTCAGGGAAGGAGTTAAAGATGTTCACGTTTTCCTGTCACCACAAATAATCCCGTAATGATCAGAGCAGTCTGGGCTAAGCACTGCAGACCTACATCTGCAAAGAGAAAACTCGTCGCTTCCTTTAGGATAATGACATTATTCGTGGAAGTGTGTTTGTGAAGTGTAAGTCTCCTTAGGCAACTGGAAAGGTCCTCGTTTAAACTGCAGAATGGGAGCACCTGGGTGGCTCAGTCAGTTAAGCGACTGACTTCAGCTCAGATCATGATCTAGCAGTTAGTGAGTTCGAGCCCCACATCAGGATTTGCTCTGACAGCTCAGAGTCTGGAGCCTGCTTGGTTTCTGTGTCTCCCTCTCTCTGCCCCTCCCCACTTTGTTCTCTCTCTCTCTCTCTCTCTCTCTCTCTAAAATAAATAAACATTAAAAATAAAATAAAAAATAAACTGCAGAACGGCATCACCTGTCCGGAAGCAAACATGACACCACACTGTGGTTCTTCTCCCAGCTGCTTTTGTTACTTTCCATCTCAGAGGAGCCCAACCTGGCTGCTGTGTCTGCAGGCTGGACTATTCTCCTACTGTTAGAAAGTACGTTTAGCTAAAAATCACCAATGCAAACCGCCGGGTATTTAAGCCATTCTTTTTTTTTTTTTTTTTTTTTCAACGTTTATTTATTTTTGGGACAGAGAGAGACAGAGCATGAACGGGGGAGGGGCAGAGAGAGAGGGAGACACAGAATCGGAAACAGGCTCCAGGCTCTGAGCCATCAGCCCAGAGCCCGATGTGGGGCTCGAACTCACGGACCGCGAGATCGTGACCTGGCTGAAGTCGGACGCTTAACCGACTGCGCCACCCAGGCGCCCCAATTTAAGCAATTCTAAACAGGAGGCTTGTCCTGTGGGATGGCATGTTGGAAGCTGACCATGACATAACTGAAGACGGCTGAAATAGGGAACAGCAAGGCCCTTTGCTACCAGGGTGCTTGTAACTACCTCTGTCAGCATTTGAGGCTCCTGACCACCTGTCTCTATCTCCCTTTCTAGGTGTTGCACTCATTGCTTCAAACCAGGTCCGCTTCTCCAGACACATTAAGCTTCTTCTTGCCTCTCATTAACCATGAATTTATTGCCTCACTGGCTCATCTTGACCTGTCTCCCTCCCCTCACTGTTGCAGTTCCCACCGGTCTAAAGAACCTGGCCCCTTGTGAATGTGAGACTTTAGACCACTGGATTTTCCCTTCTCCAACTTCTGTTGTACACTTAATTGACCCTTCAAACTATTCTGTTCCTTAGTTATTAGCACTGTACAAGTAACTGTTCCTCAAATGTATGTAAACAAATACGTCGATGAACAAAAAATATTGGATGTGGTCTGAAAAAATAAGACACGTTAATGGATAAAAAGGGAGAGCAGGGTGGGAGTGAAATTTTAAATGGGCAATCAGGGAAGACACCCTAGAGGAGGATACATTTGCAAGGAACAAAGGAGCCAGCCATACACAAGCTGGGGAGGGTGGGGATGCGCAGCATTCCAGGAGGCAAGTCAAAAAGGCCCAAGAGGAAACTCACTAGTGATCCTGGGAGGAACAAAAAGAAAGGTGGCACATGATGGAGGAAGTGATAATGGTGAAGGCAGAAAAGAAGGCGGTGGGAGATTGTGTGGGGCCATGTTTGCTGGATAAAGAGTTTGGGTTTCCTGCTAAGAGCAATGGAAAACCCCTAGAGGACTTTAATAAAGGAACCAATTTAAGCTGGTTTATGTCTTTAACAGATCTCTCAGCAGCGTGGCGAATAGACCAGAGCCTAGAAACTTGAGCTGTTGGGATTCCAGGGGAAAGGTAAGAGAAGCTTGCTCTAGGGTGCTAGCCAAGAAGATGAGAAGTGGTCCAACTGGGGACATATTCTGAAGACAGAGCTGGCAGTATTTGGTGATGGATTGAATACAGGTTATGAGGGAAAGAGAGCAATTAAAAATAATTGCTAGGAAAAATAACTATAATTGCTAGATCTTTGGTCTAAGCAACTGAATGTCACCTGTCCCTAATGGACCAGGGCTTGTATTACATCCCAGTCAATAAACATTATTATCTACCAGTTATTGAATATCTACTATGTGTTGTACATGTTTTAGCCATTATTTGTAACTGCTACATAGGCTCGTGAGGTAGGCATTGTGACCAGCATTTAACAGATGAGGAAAGTGAGCCCCAAGAGGTTAATTTGCCCAAAATCACAAAGCTGAGGCAGGTTTCAAACAACATCTGATGTGACTTCAAAATCTATACTGGTTCCATTTAGTTACAACTCGCTTTACCACTAAGTGCTAGATGTGTATTAGAATAGAAAAGAGTACAGAAAGACAATAAAAGTGAACTTCATTTCTCTCTGGATAGTGGGATTACATAAAATTTTTTTGTCGTTACACATTTCTCAGAAGTATTTTTTGTGTGATTGGTTATTGGTTTTGTTTGTTTTTTGTTTTCATTTTCTGTAAGGAAAGTTGAGGAATCTAAAAGTCACGTCTGAAAACAAGCAGATTCAAATTCCAGCACTACACCTTAATGGTTTTATATACTTCAGCAAATTTCTTAGCTGCTAAGAAGGTAATTTCCTTCATGATAAAGTAGATGTAATAATAATTACCCTGGGGTAGTGTAAGGATTAAATGAAAAATGTAGGAAGCATTTAACAGAATATCCAGCACAGAGCAAACCCTAAGTAAATAAATGGTATTTATTTTAGTGGTAGCTTCCCAAAGTGGACACAAACAGGATGATTATGCAAGCCAGTATTTTATTCTCTGTGATTTATTTCTATCTCACTAGCTGAGGCAAATCTGACAAAAGAGAAAGTGACTTGCCTAATGGGATAAATTAGAGCGAGGACAAGAATTCTCATTTCTCAATTCCTGAACACATCCACTAATCCCAGTGTCCTGGATATTGTCTATTTTTTTAAATTGCTACCAATTAATTGCTTCTGGATTCTGTAGTCATCTAAATCATAGCTGCTACAGACTAGCCATTCAAATGAATAAACTATAAAGTCCTGTAATCATACTCAAGGAAGACCCCTACATCAACTTTCTACCAAGAATGCACAATGCTGAAAAACCTATACTAGCAGGAAAATTATCAATTGTGGCCTTAACAGCGTTTTCACTTGGGAGATCTACAATCTGTTAAATATGTGTCTTAAAAGAAATACATTTTCTGGGGCTCCTGGGTGGCTCAATCAGTTAAGCATCCAACTTTGGCTCAGGTCATGATCTCACAGTGCATGGATTCGAGCCCCACATTGGGCTCTCTGCTGACAGTGCAGAGCCTGCTTAGGATTCTCTCTCTCTCTGCCCCTCCCCACACGTTTTCTTTTTCTCTCAAAACAAATAAACTTAAAAAATATATACATTTTCTAATCTACTTTATCAAGGCATGGGACACAAAGAATTCTGAAATCTGCAACACAGAGATCACTTTCTTTTAAGACTAAAACAGTTCCCTTGAGGTGATTAGCTAAAATGGGAAACAATTCTGATAGCTGGGTAATTATCAAAATCATCCGAACAATTTAGTAAAAATTACAGATTTCTCCCAATCCAAATTCTCAGAGATTCTGATCTAGTGTATCTGGGGTAGAATCTAAGAATAAGCGTTTTTTAAAAGCTGATCATTAGTAACCAGGGAAATGCAAATCGAAGTCGAAATGACATACCATGTCACAACCATTAGCATATAATCAAAAAGTTAAGTGTTGGTAAGGATATGGAGAAACTGAAATCCTCATTCACTGCTAGTGGGAATGTAAAATTGTACAACAGCTTTGGAAAACAGTGAGATTTCTTCAGCAGTTTAAACACAGAATTACCTTATGACCCATAAATCTGCTCCTAGGTACATACACAAGAAAACTGAAAACATATGCCCAGACAAAAACTTGTGTATGAGTATTCATAGCTGCATTATTCATAATAGCCAAACAGTGGAAACAACACAAATGTCCATCAAAGAATGAACTGATTAGTAAAATGTGGTCTATTTATGCAATGGAATATCATTTGCCCATAAAAAGCAAGGAAGTACTGATACATGCCACAATGTGGATGGATCTTGTGCCAAGTGAAAGAAGCCAGTCACAAAAGACCACCTATTGTCTGATTCCAGAATCAGACAAAATACCCAGAAAAGGCAAATATATAGAGGCAGAAAGTAGATTAATGGCTGCCTAAAATTTAGGGATGTGAGGGTCGGAATGCCCTTCTAATGAAGATCAAGATTTTTGGGAGGGTGATTAAAATACTCTACAATTTCTTGTAGTGATTGAGGGTTGCACCACTCTGTAGATGTACTAAAGCCGTTGAATTGTACCATTTAGTTGAGTGAAGTGTCTATTGTCCAGGAGATTTCGATGTGTAGACAGGTTTGATAACCACTGTTCTAAGTCATTGCTACTCAAAGTATGATCTATGAATCGGCACTATCTGCATCCCCTGGGAGCTTGTTAGAAATGCAGATCTCAATGTTGGGGTAAAACCTGAGATTCTGCATGTTAACAAGAACGCTAGGCAAGGGAAGCACATGTTAAGTTTGAGCAGCTCTGCTCTAAGGTACTATTTTAGAAGCTTCTTAGAACATGTCTACTCAGTCCCAAATAATCAGTCCAAAGGATTTGACCTCCTTAGTGCCAATTATTGGAAAATTTGCCAAAACATCCTTGGGGAAAGCCTCAGAGTGAAGACCTTCGTAACTAAGTCTCCTTAGTGTGTCCCAGCAATTTTAAGTAGTGTCACTATCCCACTGGAGAACCTAATAGTGTTTCTGATTTTAGTGGAAGGAAGAAGAGGATGATGTCAACTTGATAGCTGATCCGAGCCAAGGTGAAGAGGTTTAGGTGGTTAGAGTTGAGGGGAAAGCAGACGTTTGCATAATTCAACATACAATGAAGTCTCTCCCTCATTGTTTTTTGTTTGCCTTAACTAATTATAATGAAATTTTTGTGATATTTTTAACACTATCACAAAACAGCTGTGTCTTTTCTTTCACAATTGATGTAGGTCATCACATGTTTTATCATATCTCCACCAGTTAGGGTGGCTTTTTATTTTTTATTTTACTTTTTATAGCTTTTTTGAGGGCATTATGCTAAGAGATACAAGACAGAGAGAAAAACAAATACTGGATGATCTCCCTTATATGTGGAATCTTAAAAAGTCAAACTCCTAGAATCAGAGAGTAGGGTGCCTTTTTAAACACTTAATTGTGCATCACTGAGATGTAATGTTGGACCCTAGAGGCAATGTTTTTAAGTGGACAGGTACAGCATGTTCACTTGACATTCTAATGAACACCACAGGGTCAACTTACTTCAAATGTGGGTCATCACGCACCCACACAAAATTGTAAAAGCCACAAAACATTGCAATAAGGGACCATCTTTATGTCCTTATTCTACTCACAGTAGCTGTATTGCCCAGTTATTGGATGAACAGTTGACAGATCAGTTTAGTTTGAATCTCAGGAATACTCTTTAATAGCTGTATGATTTGTGTATGCTATGTAAGCACTTTAAACCTCAGTGTCCTCTTCTCAAAATTGATATAATAACTTCATAAAATTGTCATAAGGAAAAGATGGCATAAAATACTTAATAGACTTTTTAGAACATAGCAAGCTCGCAATAATGTTATCTAGTATTATTACTGTCATCGAGATTCTAAACAAGGATATCCGCAATGTTTGACAGTATATTTGCTTTTAAACCATTTTATGATCTGACTATAATTTAGTATAAAAAAGATGAAACGTATTTATGGTAAGCATTGACAATCTGTAAGACAAAATGAGTTCAGACGTAGGCTATATATAGGACATCAGGTAAGATGTCTGAATGCCTGAGTTAAAGACCCTTACTTACCAGAGAACAGCTGGCTTATGTCAGTCCTCTACATCAATCAGACAAATCAGTTATCAAGAACAATGGGGTTATGAGTTGAGCTGTGTCCTCCTCAATACTCATACGTTGAAATCCCAACCCTAGTGCCCCAGAAACTGACCTTATTTGGATATAGGGTCAGTGCAGGTGTAACAGGTTACATTAAGATGAGGCCATACTGGAGTAGAGTGAGTCCCTAATCCAATATAACTACCGTCCTTATAAAAGGGGAAGATTTAGACACAGACACACAGGGAGAATACTATGTGGAGATGAAGGCAGAGATTTGGGTGATGCTTCTCCAAGCTCAAGAATGCCAAAGATTGCCCACAAACCTCTAGGAGCTAGGCTGGAGGTATAGAACAGATTCTCTCTCACAGCCTTCAGAAGGAACCAACCGTGCCACACCTTGATCTAGAACTTCTAGCCTCCAGAACTGTGAGACTATACCTTTCTGTTGTCTGAGGCATCTGGTTTGTGTGTTGGGTTACGGCAGCCCTAGGAAACCAATCGAGTGCCAGATGAGTGGCTTGTAGCAAATCATGCAGGCCAATGGTTCCACGTGGCTGGCCTAATTTCACATCACTTGGAGGACTCCTTAAAACACATACAGCTGGGCCTCCACCAGAGTTGCTAACTCAGCATATCTGATGCAGGGATGGAGAATTTCTATTTCCCATAAGCTCCTAGGTGTCGCTCAGTCTGCTACTCAATCTCTCTGTGACTCAGTTTCCTCTTTTATAGCATGACAATAATAGAAACTATAATCCCGGAGGTGCCAGATGTATTAAATGAGTTAGTATATGTAGTATAATGGTAAAATGGTATTTGGCACTATGTAATAACTTGCTTTATTATTATTATTATTATTATTATTATTAAGCATGTAGGTATTAAAGGGATGCTAATAAGAAGTTGGTGGTGAGAAATAGGAAAAGCTTTTTAGAGCAAAGTGAGTTGTGAGCTGTTCTCATATAAAGAAATAAAAATCAACTGTTGATTCATACACTACAGATTTTTCAAAGTCATTATAGTAACCATCAGGGAAAGTGATTAGGAAATTAAATCCTCTAACAAGTATGGATAATAAAACTGGTGACATGTGCCCCAAACCTGCATTTTAAAATAAAATAATGTGGATCAGGGAACAAGAAAACCTGAGACGTCCTTAGTCAAGTAACCATCATGTTCTCTAGTATTCATCCGTGCATGAGCTGGGTCTGTGTGACACATGGATGCATATTTGCAAGTTACCTTAATACCCACATTTCTCCAGACACAGCAGAGCCCTGTCTGGTTTAATACTATTCATTACACCATGGTTTGGAAATATTATTTGGCCTATTTGGACTCTCCTCAATTAAATAAGAAAATATATGGAAAGCATCTAGTACTGTACCAAGCACATGAAAAATATTCTAAAGAAAAGATTCTTTAGAATAAATTTTCTTTAGAAATAATTTTCTATATATAGAAATAATAAAATAATAAAGAACTTTCTTTAGAATAAAAAGATTCTAAAGAAAACAATGCAACATGGAAAATTCCTACCTCTGTTAAGAACCAAGCAATATAACATAAATAAATGGAGCCCAGGGTGCAAAAAAAAAAAAAAAAAAGAGTAAGTAAAACACAGAGAGGATCATGGGTGCTGTCATTGATTTTCCAGCTTTGCCTACATCCAGAACCTTCTGTAGGGCAGATGAGTTATGGAGAAATACCAGGTTTTGCTCAATTCAGGCCTTTTATCCGGAAGAGCCAAGATGAACTCTGAACCTGAGCTGAGTAAATGCATAATCTCAGGGAAGGTGTGTGGGCTTCTCTTTGCTCTCTGGCTGAAAATGAAAGTCCTGTTGAATCCAACAGACCTGGGTTTGGTACCTGGTTCTGTCATTACCTCTGTACTATCTTGAGCAACTTGACCTCTCAAAATCTCCGTCTCTCAATTACTAAAATGGGATTAATAGAAGTAGACACCTCAAAGGGTGTTCATTCACTCAACACATGCTTTTTGAGTGCTTACATTGTGCCTGGTAATGTTTGAGGCCCTGGGAATACAGCGGTGGACAAAGAAAGAATCTCTCCCCATGTTAGGACACAACATGGAACTCACGGTCCAGCTGGGAGGACAGTGGCAGAAAAGTTTGCACAAGGGTCCAGACCTGTTGCAGAGCCTTTCTTGTTCTGGCCCCACTCAAAACCAGCATCTTTTTAGGTGTTATAGCACACTCAAATGAGGTATATCTTGCTGCCATTAATCCAAAGAGGCCTATGATACGTCACTTTTTTTTTAGGTGCAGGAACGGAGAACTTAACATTAGAAGGGGTAACTTGACATGTCTCAGACCGTTGCACACCTAGAAATTTCAGAGTTGGGAGGCCGCTGAATTTCTGTGGGATTTACTTCCTACCTCCTAGCAGGCAAATGTGTTTACCAAGTGGCCCAACGAGTTGCTACTTCTTACCAGGTCCAATCAGCATAATACATCACTGGAACAGACCAGTGGGAGGTCTCGTGGTAGAGATTCTGACTGCATAATGGCATTGGGGTGAGTATTTAATGATATGCGTGCAAAAGGTGCTTAATGCAGTTCTGGGCCCGAGCAAATCCTTGACAAATGTTACTTATTGCTGCTTTGTTCAAAATCGATCCCAGACATCAGGATGCTAGGCAGAGGCCAGCAGCCACAGCAGCTGAGGAACGCTGATCATGGAATCGGCTTCTCATCTACAAACTGCTCTGGGTTTGTCTTTTCCTTATTTACCATTAAATTGTTTTTCAGAAAGATATGAATGAACGTTTTACACTACACCCCAGTAAATATTTCTAAAATTAAAGAACCACTTAATTGCATCTCAGCAATGCTCTCTTGCGACCACCCCATTAGGCTTAATGAATAATTAATTCGGTGGCTTCCTAGGGTGCATTGTGCTCATCTTGAGAGCAGGAAGAAATCATTCGCTGCTTGCCTTTTAGCCCCTACCTTTTCCCCTTCACAATGTACACGAGCAGATGCCTAGCGGACAGACCAGCAGGCTGTGGAAGGTAACCGTGACCGGTTAGGTGGGAACCCGGACCCGCCCCCAGCCCCACATGGACCTGGCACAGCAAGGCTGTTTGGGGGCCTCTGCCCTCCCAGACACTTGAACAGCAGCTGCCTCCTAAGCGTTGCAGCTTAAGCCGTGCCGGGCAGAGGGCAAAATAGACCTCAGGCTGCGGGTGAGCTGCAGGTGGCGGGGATTTTGTTCAATGAACTGCAGGCAAAGGGAGGACGCTTGGGATCCACAGGCTGCAACTGCCTGGCGCCAGAAGGTCGGGTGATCACAGTGGCAGCCAGAAGCCTCCTTTCTCCCGGGCGAGCTGCTGGGGCGGGGCGAGGGGGAATGATGAAAGGACTTGTTTTCTGATATCTTTCACCCACCCCAGGGCATCACCTGTTTGGCGGCAGGGCAAGTCAGAGCCATATGTCCATCTGATTTATTTCTTTTTTACTGTTTCCATTAAAAGCCAAGAATTTCCTTCTACTGTGACTTCTTCCCCCATCCCTGAAGAGAAGCCCTTAGAATTTGCCTGCAAGACTCCAAATATACCAAGATGGAAAGCAAGGTGTGGGCTCTGGCTCTTGCAAACAGAGCCTGCGTGCCCTTTCATATTAAAATGATAATACCTATCATGTATACACAGTCAACTCTAGGTCTAACAGGGTTACTTCATCTAATATTCACAAAGTAAATACTATTATTGTCGCCACAGTTTTACAGATGAGAACACTGAGGCTGATAGAGGTGAGTCAACTTGCCTCAGGTCATATAGCTAGAAAGCAAGGAGGCTGGGTTTGAAACTCAGGTGTGGTAGTTTCCCTGCCGCATCTGCTAGGGATCCGTTCCAAGACCCCCAGTGGAGGCCTGACACCGAGCCTTATATATATTACGCTTTTTCTATACATGCATACTTATGATAAAGTTTAGCTTATAAATTAGGCACTGTAAGAGATTAACAAGAACAACTGATAACGTAGACTAATTAGAATGTATTTTAATAAAAGTTACGTGACTGTGGTTTGTCTGTTTCTCTCAAAATATCTCCCTGTACTATACTCTTCCTACTGGTGATGATATGGGTGATAAAATGCTTGCACGATGAGATGCAGCGAGGTCAATGACAGCCATTGTGACAGTATCAGCTACTAGTGACCTTCTTACTATATGTCAGGGGGATCATCTGCTTCCGGGACACGTTGACCGCAGGTAATTAAAACCCCAGAAACGGAAACTTCAGACAAGGGCGGGGTGGTAGGGGGGCGGGGTCTACCGTAATCTGATTCCAGAAGGAAATTCTCAAATTTCCATATTCTCCCAACCACATCCCATCCCTTTCTTTGACTGGTATCTTTTCTTTTCAATTCTTTTTTTTTTTTTTTTTCTTTTTAAATTTGGACCCCAGTTTGTGCTTCAATCTACATGCATGATAAACCCTTTGTCTTTATCTCCTCAGTTTGGTGATAAGAATAGTGAATGCCTGGAAATTTGTAAACTTAGTTCTTTTACCCTTTCAAGTTCTCCTTGTTTTTTTGAAACTTGCCTTGGAGACATTTGAAATATAACAGCACAAAAGCCAATACAGTCTAGATTGCCAAGAAACTGAGTATAATTGTATGTAAGAACTGGTGTGACACAAAGTGATATACTGGAGACCTTTGGGCTTGAAGTCGGATACCTGGGTTTTAGCGCTGTCTCTGCTCCCTTGTGATCTCGGTGACCCCAAGCTTGTCACTTACCTTCCTGAACTTAGCAAATGAGGGGAGGCTATAATATCTACCCCTGGAACGCTGTTTTGAGGATGACACATGGTAAGGTATGTACAGTTGCTCTTCCTCTCACTGTGACCCTTCCTTCTGCTGCCTTTCATCAATGCTATGCAACCAAGGCAAGGAGGGGGCAATCTGAGAGCTGATGGATGACACCATAAAGCTGCTGCCAGCACAGAAAAGCAGAACAGCTCTTCGACCTTCCTCTGGGACCCTCGTGGGAGGCCCCTCTCTGCCCAGCACTGGCTCCAGCAGCTCCCAGGTCTGAAAGGGTCCAGCTCTGGGGGAAGGTCACATCCTAGTTCCCACAGTTTCAAAACTCGGCTCTAAATCATCACCATTTTCCCTCGTTTCGTTGACACAGGCAGCCTATGACAAATGAACAGCAGAATATGCCCATTGTCAGTTCATCGATGATAAAATGAAAATGTGCCCCTTGATTCAGCAGTAAAGCCAGACTGGGGTTCCCGTGCATTCCCTTCAGTACCGTAGACATAACTAGAAATTAAGGCACACAATGAAATTATCCTTCATGTGTTAGTTTGTTGTAGGTAGGTTGAAAAAATAAAGGGGAAAATTTTTTTAAAAGATACTTAAAACTTCTGGAAATGATTATAGCCAAAGAGAATTTCTCAGTTTGTCTCTGGAGAACGACTTTGAACTTTGTTTCTTCATTGCACTCCTTATGCCCTGCCAAGGATCATGCGTTATCCTGCGTATCAATACCGGGCACTGCCGTCTTTCCCCTTCCTTCCCTGGGTGTGACCACTTGTGTGGCAGCCCCTCAGTCACACCAGCTCCCAGCTGCCATCATTCTAACCCCCTGTCTCCATATTTCATTTTTCTCACTACTACACAGCTCCGCCATGTTATGTTGGCACTGTTCCTAGGTCTGTCTCGAATAAGAAGACATCTCAAGACTTATCAACAGCCTTCACACCTACAATAAGAGCTTCTTAGGTTCTTTCTTTTTTGGACATGAATATCTTTTTAAATGGAGGAAAGAGGAGAAAGAAGCCAGGCAATTTGTGACAATAAACACACTCTGCAGCAGGACAGGGTGGGGTAGGGATATGGGAGAGAAAGCCTAAGGCCACCTGTTTGGAAGAGATTAGTGAAGTTTAAACAAAAACATCCCCAAGTCTCCACTCAACTTCCAGGATAAGGGTGGATTTTCCAATTCCTTACTCCCACACTTTACCCTAAAAAGGGAGAAATAAAGAGAGACTGACCTGAGACTAAATGGGGCAAGGCTCTCTCAGAGCAAGATGGAGCCTTGACTAGGGCTCACGGGGTGGCCCACATCCTTGTACACAGAGAGTGGGAGAGGAAGCAACAGCTGCAGGAGGCTGTTTCCACTGAGAAAGTGCCAGATGACCCAGAACTAGGGATTTCATTTCATGGAGGGGGGCATGCCCAACCTTCCTGAGATGGGACATTATTCACTCTTTCAGGACAGTAGCTGTACCACAGTAATGGTATTTCCTGAGTTAAAAAGGCAAAGACTTTGTAAATTTGCAAATGCAATTATATAAATAAATTCTATAATGCATCTTTTATAAATACATCTATTAAGAATTAAATCATTTTATTAGGAAATAATAAAATTAAGATTGTCTTTAAAAAGTCTTGAACCCCTATGTATTATACTCATACTTGTAATCACTCCCTGTAGGGATCCCTTTAGGTATGTGCCTAAGCACATGGGTGCACACGTGCACACACACACACTCTTATACACTCAAACATATGCAGGCTTGTTATGTAAGTATTTTGAAACCACTTATCCTGATCATTGATGCATTTCAATCATGTTCTCCTGGAGAAAACTCTAATCCCTGGTAAGGTCCTTATTAGTGAACTTGTAATGCCTGGCTGCTGGGGAAAATGACCATACCGGGTAATGATTATGCTGACATTTAGACAGATTGGCTTGACCTTCAGATTTCACAGTGTGGAACATGCCACTGAGACTTGTTGATTGAAGTCAAAATTAATACAAACTATCCGGAGACGGTTTGGTGATATTAAATGTCCATTCCTTTGACCCAGAAATTCCACTCTTAGAATGTTTGAGGACTTTTGTAACAGCACCATTTTCAGTGTAAAAACTGAAAACAACCTAAATGTCCACCAATAGGAGATTGGTTGGGTTATTTGTTATTCCCATGAAAAAAAAAACACGGTATAGATCCTTATGTACTGACATGTAAGGATGTTCACAATGTAGAGTTTAAGGGAAAATGGGGATTGCAGACAATACACAGAACATGATTCGATTTTGTTTAATGGAAATATGTATTATGAAACATATGGAAATTTCCAATATGTACATACATATGTAATATATTAAACATGCATACATCCAGGTTATGCATGGCAAAAAATCTACAACAAAATATTAACAGGGTTGTATATGGACGATGTGATTATATGTCATACTTTTTAAAAATTGTTTTTTGCAATGGGAAAATATTATTCTAGAACCAGGAAATATAACAAAACTATTTTAAGCAAATCGCACCAGGAGGAGGTTCCTTACCTGTGTGTGCATGACCAGTTTTCTCCAAAGCACCTGACACTGGTTCCACAGAGATGGCCAGTTGTCTTCTGGCACCAGTGGAGAGCACTGTGGAGGGCACTCACACTGGAGCCACAGCCGGACTGGCCTCTAAGATCTGTTTACAATTGAGAGTCTGGCATACTGGCAATACTGCATGCCAATCCAAGCACCAAGATGGTGACCAGGCAATTAATGGCACAAATTCAGCCATTACTAATTTGTAATAGATGAGTTGGCTCTTCAGCTTAGAGTTTGGGGAATATAAAGGGTAATTCGCTGAGCACTGACTTGGGATCACTTACTATGGTATTTAGGTGTGCATGTCCACACACACACAAGCCTGTGTAGCTTGATTGCATTTGGTACATTCACGGTTGTGTTGTTCATTCCCAGCAATGTCTATTAGTGCCTATCAGGCAGTAACTGGAGCATTCTAAGCTTTTGTGTGGACGATGATTCAACAAACCAAAACACTCAATTCTTGACTTCTGAATTTCAAAGGAAAAAAAAGCATGTTTGATACAACAGAGACAATAGTATAAGGAAAAAAAATCAAGCATCTGAATAATAGGGCATGATATTGGCATGATATTTTTAGCTCTTAATGAAAATATGTGTGCGAATGATTCTTTTTATGAGGGTAAGTCATCCATCCCAGCTTCTACCCCATCCCAATGAGAGATAAAATCCTACAGAGTGAGGAAGGTACAAGAGAAGAAGAAAAAGTAAGATGCTTCCACGCTGTTCAGTGCCTCTGAGAAAAGCCTGCATATCCGGCCCTTTCCCACAACCCAAAGCCGGGTGGTGAGAGGACAATATAAAAACACGAAGTCTGTTTGGGATTCTGAGAGCAGAAGAGCAGATGCCTTGTTTCCCAGAGGAGGAGCTACCCCAGCATAGCATGAGGATCACAAGCACTCAATGCTTGTGAGTGATGTGGAAGCGGATGAGTCCCCAGGAAGAGGCCCTGCAAGCCCCCCTGACAGGGTGACATGGTGCACAGCCAAGAGCCACACAGATGTGGTGGCAATGGGCTAGGATACTCCAACTCTGCGGTTGGAGTAAGGGAGCATTAGAACTGCTCCCTGATGCTTTGATATTATGCTTGAGTCCAAAATGTAAATGCAAAATCAAGAAGAAAATAGGAAGGAAAAACACACATTTACTGAGTCTACCTAGAGTTTACTCAGCTTAAATTGCCACCACTTGGGAGATTTTGTTAGAAAGAAGTTCCGTTGCAGGAAACTAAAAACATTAATGTACAACCTGAGCTGTGCATGATATTGTACTTGAGTCACATAAGCTGAGGGTCTCAACTGAGGGATTCCTCTCTACCCAAGGAATGCTTGACATCAGTCTGGGCCATTCTCACTGTCAAAGCTAATCTTGCTGACCAGCCCCTGATATGCTATGTTGATCATTCCAGCTGACTACGCACTTAACCAGTGTAGCTTCACAGTCAAAATGGGCCTCACACAGGCCACTATATTTTTCTGGTACCCTCCTTCAGTGCATGTGTCCTTGGGGAGACCCTCTTATAATTACAAAGACCTTTACATGGTTTGGATTAGAATGTCACTATTCTTCTCTTTAATTTTTTTTTTTAACGTTTATTTATTTTTGAGAGACAGATCATGAGCAGGAGAGGTACAGAGAGAGAGGAAGACACGGAGTTCGAAGTAGGCTCCAGGCTTTGAGCTGTCAGCACAGAGCCCAATGCAGGGCTCGAACCCATGAACCATGAGATCATGACCTGATCCGAAGTTGGATGCTTAACCAACTGAGCCACCCAGGTGCCCCAGAATGTCACTATTCTGAAGGACTTTTTCTAATTTCCCTTTTAAAATAAAAACTCTTTCCAATCCTACGCCCCAACACACACACACACACACACACACACACACACACACACACACACATTTCTTTCAACATGCATGTGTCCTTCCAACAATGAGACATAAACATCCTGGTCTTGGCTGTCCAGCTGAAACCAGGAAAGGCAAAAACAAAACAGCCATTCCTGTATCCCAGTGCAAATCCTTTGGTATTTTTCCCATCCTCCCTACATCACCTCTATATGCACATCGGCAGGTAAGAAAAAGAGCATTCTCTAGCCCAGTCCTGAGAAAGGGGGCTGCCAGAGTCCATGGTAGTGCTCAGATTCAAAAAGAATATATAAGAATGACCAGTGATCCCGTCATAAACCATTAAAAGATGTTTGACTCAAAAAGATGAGCTCCAGCTGGTCCAATGAAAAAAGATGGGCTGCAGAAAGCAGAAAGGACTACCTCTTACAGTCAAAACTTCAAGAGTGATCATTGGAAGCAGCCTGGAAGCAGCCAAAATATAATTTAGACAGAAGTAAATGTAACTTGAATAGCGCTTTTGAGAATTTCAATTCCTCTGAGAGCCCAGAGGGTTGTATAGCTCTTATATTTGATCAACCATTTCACCCTGAAAATGAAAGAGACACAAATGAGTCACATTATGTGAAAAATGCATCATTTTTTATCTTCCTCCTTACTTTGAAGGTCTGCAAAAGACTTACACCCATATCCCACTGGCTTCCAGTTTAACTGTAGAGCTCTACAGTCATTTCAGTACACAAGTAAAATCTCAATATCCATTCTGTAGGGAATTGCCAAGCAACATGGGAATCCGGGGCTGTACATTTCATTGATGGAGTACTCGTGTTTTATTCATTTGGCAGTTATGTGTCAGACCAGGAGGGACCAATTAGGACCCTCTAAAACTGATCACTCTGCAGGGTATTTGCTTGTTTATTTGGCTACATGTTAGAATGTGATCTCCATTTGGCCAAGTACTCTGTTTTTCTTTTTCCCATTATATCCTCAGCCCCCAATTACCATTAAACATTTGAGGAATAAGTGAATGAGATTCTGAAAGGCTTCAAGATCTAGGGTGTACTCAGGGGAAAGCAGTGGCAAAATGCAAGTATTTCCCATGGGGGCCCCTCCAAGAAGATCAGAATGGGATCATACACAAGCATCATGGCCTTCTAAGAAGGTGTGTGGTTCCAGTATACCTGGCATAGTCGAAGACCAGGGTCTTCTAACTTTTTAGCCATTAGGTATAAGGCATAAAGCACCAGAGGATCTTTTAAGTGGAAACAGGCCATAGAATGTACACCACCATGGGAACCCTAATGTAATCTATGGACTTTGAATACTAATAATGTGTCAATGTGGCTTCATCAATTGTAACAAATGCACCACTCTGGTAGGGGATGTTGATAATGGGGGAGACTAAGCTGGCGGGGGGAATGGGGGCTAAGGGATATGTGGAAACTCTCTGCACCTTCTGTTCAATTTTGCTGTGAACTTAAAATGGCTCTGAACAATAAAGTCTATTTAGGAAAAAACAAACAAACAAACAAACAAACAGGAAAAGGTAAAGAGAGGAAGCAAAAGATAGGGAAAGAAGAATAAAGAACGTGAGAGGCCTTGTGCAATTAAGAACCAGTCATTCCTCCTTAGGGGCCGTTGGAGCTCAGGCTGGCAACCTGACCCATTCCACCACGTGCGTGTATAGGCTGAGAGCCCTGACCTCTGTCTACAGTATTGTTATAGCTCATACAGCAAGTGTCTGAGCACTAACGCACATTGTCTTATGCACAGAGAAGAGGTAATCTGGAAAAATCTAGTTAATTTAGTTATTTCCATGCCTATCACGATGACATTTTCAGACCCAAACTCAGAGTAGATTGTCTGATGTCCATCCTGATGTAAGACAGACTGTTTCAGATTTAAAATATATACAACTTATTTTATTGAAACTCCAGACACTGGGGGAAGAAAAGACAAAAGGCATCTAGTATTGTTCTCCACACTCACCCTAATTCTCCAATTCAAAACTCAAGATGGCTTATAGAACTCATAGTCAACTCTCAAATATAAACCATAACTAACATGCAAAACTATGAATATATGTTCCATTATCTCCATGTCTTCTTGGCATTTATTTTATTAAAAAGCAGTCGTTCATGAAATTTACATATGCTGGTTTGATTTCTTATAAAATAATTGTTCTTAAATTTTAACTTTGACAAAAAGAAATGCTGAAAGAGTTGTCTTCTTTCAATCAAGTCCTTCTTGCTGAATAGCTACTGTATAAATGGAAGGTCAGGGCAGAGGAGATCACTGTGTTCTGTGTCCCTCCAGTGTTGAAGGGGAACTGGATATAGAGTTGCTCCTGTGGCAGATTTAAGTAACATGTTCTACTGAAGATATGCCCTGCCTGTATTTGGAACCTATATCTGTATCATGACCAAGTCAAAGTCAGTACAATGAGTGGAGTTTTGAGAAAAAATGCCTAAGGGATAGACCACACGTGGAGGAGTGAGTGTATTTACGGGTACAAAATCGTGTCAGCGGTTGTCAGTAGGGTGATTGAGCGTTTGACAGAAGAAAAGATCAGGCAATCCTCAGTGCCTGTGTGCAGTACAAAGTCTACATGTTTGATATATGTTACATAGTATTTTCTCTCTTGGGGGTAGAAAATAAGTATAAACTACAAGGAAGTTTAGGAAGGTAAGACTCCTTTTAACCACTAACCACATTCTGTCCTCTTTCCTCTTTCTATCCCCTCCGTAGGGAACTTGTTAGAAGTTTGATTTTTATTATTCCAGGTTGGTGTATAATTTTCATTACCTGTTATTATTTTATTACTTTGTTGCTATGTATTATTTTCTTATTACTATTTGGGTTTCGGTTTTTTCTTTGTTTTGCTTTGTTTTAGATTTAAAGTATATTTTGCATGCAGTATACCCAATTTTACATGCAGTATACAAAAAGATAGACAAAATTTTAAGAATTCAACTCAGTGAATTTTTACATGTGCAACCACTATACCAATTAATATATTAAAACTTTCCACACCCCAGAAGGCTCCCTCAAGTTCTTTCCAAGTCAACATCTCCCAACCTGAAGGCAACCACATTTCTCACTTCCGTTACCATAGGTTGGTTTTGTCTAAGATCAGAATCAACTCTTGGGCCTAAAGAACCTCCTCGTCACTGGTGTTTGTGATTATGGATTTTCAGAGAATTATAATAACAATAAAACAGACTGGCTGCAAAAGATGTGGGACACTTTGGATGGTTCAGAAAATCCTTCAGTCATTTCTTAAAGTGGTGAGCTGGGCAATAGAGATTTCCTGAATTATTAATTTCCCTCATTCTCTGACCCACAGATGAGAGGCCAGACTGACCTAAACCCAAAGAGAGGTGTAGGTTTCCAGAAGATTGGGAGAGTCGAGCCTCATAAAGAGAGGCCAAAGGTGGAGAGGAAAGGGTACTGCCTAGGGGCTCTCCATCCATCACATGTGCATCCTGAGGAACTGGAAAGGGGCTGCTTTTGGCTACCTAGTCTGCACTGTTAGGGTGTGTAACATCAGAACTCGTAAGTCGGTTTGCCCATAAACTCTAGTGGAGAGCAAAAGAGGCACACCAAACGTCCCACCATGCTATGGCCCTATTCTACACACTTGGCTTGTTCCCGTTCATCCACCTGGGACATAATCTGTTCCAAAATCACTACCATTTACTGAGCATTTACTCTGGGTCAGGCACAGGAGCTATTTTATATACATTAGCTCAGTTGATCCTCAGCGACTATCTCATGTTGTTGGCATTAT
This sequence comes from Leopardus geoffroyi, assembly GCF_018350155.1. Classification (NCBI taxonomy): domain Eukaryota; kingdom Metazoa; phylum Chordata; class Mammalia; order Carnivora; family Felidae; genus Leopardus; species Leopardus geoffroyi. Next base: position 111,860,812 of record NC_059341.1, read on the forward strand.
TATTGTTGTTATGGTCATGACAATCTTTTTACAGATGAAGAAATCATGAAGCAAAAAGGTAAGTAATTGTTACAAAAATCACGTAGTAGTAAGGCTTGGCTGGACCCTGGGCCAAGTCTGCCAAACTCCAACTTGTGATTAACTCATGCCTGTGATTAATTATAATAGTGGCTCCCAAATCTTTACCCATCCCTAGGTCTCTGTCCCTACCATGTAACTCCACAGTTCCCACCTGTCCTCATGCTGCTCTCAGACACGTGTGTCTTGTGTTGGCCAAGGAGATGACACAAACAGACTTGAAAAGTACTTTCCTGACTCTGCTAGCCTATTCTTATTCATCTGTCATGGCCTGAGACCACAATGTGTTCTAAATAGGAGCAGTGCTATCTCAGTGATCCCACCGAGGCCATCATAAATCAGCTGAAGCCAAACAATTCCCTGAAATGAGGGTGCCCAGTCCAGATCGGCTGAGTCCCATAAACTTGTAAGGTAACCAAATGCTCCTTGTGATAAGCCACTGAGGCCATGTGGTTGTTTATGCAGGGTTATTGTGGCAGTTGATGAGTGACACAGCACACTGCTCCTCTGGTCAGTCTGGGTTGGAAACCTACCTCCAATACCATCTGGGTAAACTTGGGACACTACCCAACCTCTGTCTCGGTTTTCTCATCTGTATAATGTGGATAATAATAGTATTTCATGAGGTTTTTCTAGAAGTTTAAAAACTTTTTTATGAAGTATAAATTCTACAAAGCACACTGCATAAATCTTTAGTATACAACCTAAAAGCTTTTTACATTACTTATATACATATGCATGTGCCCACATCAGAATATTTCTGGATCTCCAAAATGTGCCTTTATCTCCTCATAACCAATAACTCTTCAAAAGTAACCACTAGTTGGGGCACCTGAGTGGCTCAGTCGGTTCAGTGTCTGACTTCAGCTCAGGTCATGATCTCACAGTTGTGAATTCGATCCCTGCGTAGGGCTCTGCACTGACAGTGTGGAGCCTGCTTGAGATTCTCAGTCTCTCTCTCTCTCTCTCTGCCCCTCCCTCATTTATGTTCTCCCTCTTAGAAATAAATAAACATTAAAAAAAAAAAAAAAAAGTAACCACTAGTCTGACTTCTATCATCATAGATTAGTGTGGCCTCGTTCTGAAATGCATAAAAATGAAATCATACAATTATACTCTTTTGTGTTTACTTTCTTTCACTTAATATAACCATGAGACCATCCATATTTTGTATATGATACTTGTTTGTTCTTTATCATTGCTATGTAATATTTCATTGTACAAATATACCACATTCTATTATCCATTATGTTACTGTTGGACAGTTGAGCTGATTCCAGTTTGGAGCTTTTGAAGCATTATAAGTGTTCTTACACATGTCTTTAGTGAATCTCATTTGTTTTCCACTCATACACCCAGGAGTAGAACTGCCGAATTATAAGATATACATGGTTTGCTTTATGAATATTGCCAAAACAGTTTTCCAAAGTTCTGTACCAATGTATAATCCTACTAGCAACATGTAAGAGTTCCAGTTAATTTACATTCTTGCTAACATTAAGAGTGAACAGTTTCCATAGACTGAGAGAAGATTCTGTTATTGACAAAAGACTTGCTGGAGAAAGAACTACAAATCAATCCAACCATCAAAAACTTTTGCAAAAAGGGGCAAATGGGTGGCTCAGTCAGTTAAGTGTCCGACTCTTGATTTCGGCTCGGGTCATTATTTCACCATTGATGCGTTTGAGCCCCGTGTTGGGCTCTGCACTGATAGTGTGGAGCCTGCTTGAGATTCTCTGTCTCCCTCTCTCTCTGGCCCTCCCCTGCTCACTCTCTATCTCCCTCTCTCAAAATAAAAAAATTAAAAAAAAATTTTTTTTTTAATTTCTTTCTAAAGAAAAAAAGACAACCCAACTAAGAATGAGCAAAAGACTTGATCACTCTGCATAAAAGAAGATAGTCCAATGGCCTATCGACAGATGTTCATCATTACCAATTATCAGAAAAAAGCAAATTAAATCACAATGAGGCAACATTACCACTAAGAATGTTAAAAGTGTTTTCCTTTGTTTTTTAATAAATGGCATCCCCCTCTACACCATTCAGCAACTTGGGTCATTCACTCAACAAATGGGCTTAGACATCTGAACATGTTGCCGCAAATATCACTGACTCATCCGTTTCAATTCCTCAGAATTCCATAGTATGAAAGTTCCACAATTAATTTCAACGTTTCTATTTCAATGGAAATTTAGGTTGTTTCCCAATTTTTTCACTGTTATGAACATTCTTATATGTCCTCCTTCTGTACGTGTACAAATGCCTCTCCAGGGTAGACAATCAGCAGTAAAATCTGGGTGGCACAGGGAATGTGTATGTTGAGTTTTAATAGGTACTAACAAATGATCTTTCTTATCAGCTATACTAATTATCACTCCAATCGATAACATATGAGAATAGGTTGCATTACCTCTCTGCCAGTATTTGCTGCCATCACATTTTTTCATTGTTTTCAAACTGATGCTTAAAATGGTACATTATCTTAAATTTTTTTTTTTAAACTGTTTACTGAATTTTACATCACTATGGGATGTCTCTAGGAATCAGGGAGGTGGTAAGGTGGCCATGGTGAACTTGGGAATGATGATAACGTATATTATCCCATTCTGTCCCCACACCACTCTAAGCTTCTAAAGCAAGTCCTTACTGTCCCTACTTCCTTACTCTTTTCCTGGTCAGCCTCCCTCCAAATGTCTTCTCTCAATTGCATGAATCACCGCACCTTTTCCTGTCCCTTCTGTTCATCAACTCTCCTGTCCTCCCCAAGGTCAGTGGGCCCATTAATCCAGTAAGAAACTGCTCATTTAAACAAATGAAGCAAGAGAGAAAGGTTAAACTGGTCTTTCCCATCCTAACAGTGTCTAAGTGCTAGCTGCGTCTTTAGTGGATTTTTTTTTCATGTTTACCTATTTATTTTGAGAGAGAGAGAGAGAGAGAGAGAGAGAACAAGTGGGGGAGGGGCAGAGGGAGAGGGAGAGAGAATCCCAAACAGGCTCCGCACCATCAGCACAGAGTCCAGTGCTGAACTCGAACTCACAAACTGTAAGATCGTGGCCTGAGCCGAAATGGAGAGCCGGACGTTTAACAGACTGAGCCACCCAGGCACCCCAGTGGAAATTTTAAAAGTCGGAGGGAAGAGAACCAGAGTTATAAAGAACTTTAAAGATCCTTTCCCCCTGATTTCTTCTGGTTTCATCTTCAGGGCAACAAAAACCACTGTAATAACTAGCAGGTATTGAACACATACTAAGTGCAAGGCCCTAGGCAAAGCATTTAGCGTGCACCATATTTAAGTTCCCCAACAAGACTGGAGAGTAGGGACAATTATTACCCCTGCTGTGGAGAAAAGGAAACATAAATCCCATGTAGGACGAATAACTTTCCAAGTTGCATAACAAGTAAATTTGGCTAGGAATTAATCCCAGCAGTCTGACTCTAACCTCTGTTCTTAACCCCGACTCCAACCCAGTAACAGTGTGGGAAGAAAGTATGGCGCAAAATAATAGCAGGGGTTATTCTGTCTGACACATATATGCCTGCCTTTATGACACTAAAGCCTGGAAGGTTTTACACATTTCACTGCTCAGCACAGTAATCGTGTTTTTTAGCCACGAAGTACGCCCATATTTTAGGCTAACTACTGGATGGAGATACAGACTCTTAGTTACATAGAAGCACAAATTAGGAGCTATGATTCCCCCCAAATGCTCCTGGATCCATGACTGCAGAAAAAGAAATGCACATTCCACTTCTGTCTTTTGCAGGATTCTAGGATTTTCAGACTGTGTGGCCTGGAGCATGTCACTTTACTTCACTCTGTCTCAGTCACCTCAGTGGTAATATAGTGATAATAACAGCACTGCGAGCGTTGCTGAAAGGATTAGATGAGCACATATATGGTGCTCGCAAGAGTAGCTGGCACGTCTTCGGCACCATATGAGGGTTTCTATCATCTTTGAAGCTTTCATAATTCAGGGTAACAAGCGCAAATTTACTCTTATTCTAACATCTCAAACTGGCTTCCAGTTGAGGGAGTGGTATAGAAATCCAAATATTTGAGTTTTACAAAAGCTTCTGGAAGCTTTCGGCCCTTTATTTTCAGACCTACGCGCTTTTCAAAGACAGTGCAGTGAATGTTTCTGGCTCACTGAAAAGGATATTTGCTTTGCTTCATCTTCCCCTCCCCTCGCTGAACGTCACTTAGTGTTCATCTGCTATGCCACTTTCAGGAACATAAACAGTTTTAAAGTCTTTTCCTTTGAACGTGATGTTTTGGCCAAGTACAAATCTTCAATGGTATACGCGTCCTTCTGAGGCTGCCATGGCTGAAGGGCCTCCGTCTGCAAGTGACTCACCAGGAGCCCAGCTGGCCCTCACACTGGCCTGCCTCCCTGCAGCTACTAGACTCGTTGCTGGTTCTGGTCAGTGCAGTCTAGACCAGCTGTGACTGACTGGCACAGAAACGTTGCCGAAGAAAGCCTCAGAAGTAGGAACAGGAAGGCTATTCAAGAGTGTCCCTGATACGGATCTGTCCTTCTGCATTGCCCCGCCTGATCCCTCACCCACCTTTTATTTTCCTACTCCCTGTGGCCTTAATTTGACTCTGACTCTTTGACTTTAGGTGCCCTTGAGCTAATCTCTCTCCCGGAAGTTGATTTCTGGTTTTCCAAGGCCCAGGCTGCTCCCTCCCGTGACTAACGCCAGCCTGCCCCAACTGCCTGCCACCTGCACTCACCTTTGGCTTTGGATAGTTGCCCTTGGCTCCAAATCCTAAGTAGTGACTTCAGCCAGCCACCTGTGCCACAGGGTTGACTTACTCCAACCTTTTCTCTTTATGTTTCTATGAAATGCCTTGGCGTTCTAGCCCAGGAAGCTCTCTGGATAAGGAGGCTCAGAGAGATTCGTTTACTCTACCAGGATGTGAGTGATGTATTGTGGCATTGCAGAGCCAGAGAAAACACATTCAGAAAGCCCTGTTTATTCTTCTTCCACATAATCATGGTATGTTGGGGATTCTAAAACCAAAGTATGTAATTTTCTTATGTTATTTTGAGGAAAGGAACTCAGACATTCTGTGCTTGTTAGTGGATGGTTTTATCTTGTTTCAGGACCACCATATATATGATAAAAGGACCCAAACCTTAACACAATCCAGAGGCCGGAGTTCATTCCATTTTTGTGGCACCAGCTGTTTGACTTTTGGGAAAGCCTTTTTAATTCCTCCAAACTTCGATTTCTTCTTATATAAAATTGTGACCAAAAAAATCCACTAAACTTTATCCTTTGAGATTATGAAATATGTCTTGTTTTTATAAGACTCCCCCCCACCACAAGTGACTCAGAGAAAGTGCTCCAAAATTGATCTCATAAGGCTGATAAAAGAATCAAATAAATTAGGGTATGCATAATCACTTTGAAAATTGCAAAGCACAAGATAAATATGTTTTTTGTGACTGTGAATGAGTTGTATGCCAAAAGTTGCTATGGAATTCGGAAACTATTTGCCCCCAAATTATCCCTCAGGGCTCAAATCAGATGGGACCTGAATCCCATTGCTTCCCCTCCTTTGTACCTTTGTCAGGCTTGTCCTATCCTCATTCTAGTATCTCCTTGTCTGAACTCCCCTTCAGACCATAAGCTCCTTGAGGACAACCCATATGGCCCATGTCAGAGTCACTGTACATACTAATAATATAAAAAGCTTTTAGTATTATTGAGGTTTTATTGTAAGTGCTTTATATATATGAAATCATTTAATCCTCATGGATTCCTCTGAGATAGAAATTACTATGACACCCATTTTATAAGCATGGGAACTGAGGCGTGGAGAGGTTAAGTGAACTTCCCAAGCATACATAGCCAGTGAGGGGCAGAGCTGGGCTTTGAAACCAGATAGACTAGTTCCAGGGTCCATGTTGTTAACTACTACATTATATTGCCTTTGTTGGATGGGTAGGTGGGTGAGTAGATTGGTAGGTTATTACATTTATTATTGTCCTTCATTATCTGTAGTCATAGACAATAATGCAAAAAGCATGAAGATCATGATTAAATACACATGAGGTATCAGAGTAGTTTTCCACTCAGTACATAAATGTGTTCAGTGAGGAGCAAATCAATACCTTTTTTTCCATTGCAATCAAAACGACAAAAAAATTATTTAATTTTTTGTATCTAAATAGCAATTATTGGTTACATTTAACTCTACCTTTCTCCGGTTTTAAAATAGAATGTTAAATTTGCTATGTTCAAGATGTGCAAACATTTGTGTGTTGATATATAATGATGGAGAAGGGGAGTATGAAAGGATTATATTTCCCTCTCCCCAACTTATCTGAAAACTAACAGCTCAAAGTCTGGGTCCTTCAAGGCTGAGGTTTTGAACCCTACCCTAAATAAGCTATCCAAAGGATTGTGGTGAGCCCGGAAATGACATCTTTAAAGCAAAAGTGACTCCTGCAAACACAGACACATTCACCCCTCCATTTTGGCCACTCACACAACCCCCAGGTTCACCCTATCCCCAGACATGTTAACTATGGGCTAGACACACAATCATTCTGGTCTAGTTGGTTTGGCTTGGTGCTTCTCCCCCAGACATCTCATTCGCTCCCACGTTTCGAATATCCTCTAAAAAAAACATCAACTCTCATACTTTCTGTCCTGTTCAGATCTATGTATGGAACTGTTTGCTCATCAGACACTTTTATGGGGATGTTTTACAATAAGCATCTCAAAGTCAATATATCTAAACCAGAACAAATGAACTGCCTCTTCAAATGTGTTCCTTCTAAGAGTAAATGGTACTAGAATGACCAGGTACTCTAAACAGAAACCTGGAAATCACATTAATCATCCTCATCTTCACATCTTACTCCTATTCAATGATTCACAAAAACCCAACAACTATATCTGTGAAATATCTTAAAGCTCCATCCCCCTCTCCTTCCCAGCTCTGTAATCTAAGCCACTGTATCTTATTTAGACAACTCTGGGAGCCTCCTAACAGATCTCTCTTCCATTCTTGCATTACTCCAATCTATTCTAGCCCAACAGATTCGAAAGGAAAACCTACTACATTTGACCCTTGAAAAATGCAGCGGTTAGTGGCAGTAACCACTATGCAGTCGAAAATCTGCAACTTACCTTTGACTCCTCCAAAACTTAACTACTAATATCCTACTGTTGACCTCACCAATAACATAAACAGCCAGTTAACACATATTGTGTGGGTTACATGTATTATATACTGTATACTTATAATAAAGCAAGCTAGAGAAAGTAAAATGTTATTAAGAAAATCGTGAGGAAGAGAAAATAAATTTACAGCACTGTACTGGATTTGTTGGAAAAACTCTGTGTATAAGTGGACCTGAGCAGTTCAAACCCAGGTTGTTCGAGAGTCAAATATATATTGTTTCCAGCTTAAAGCCTTCCAAAGCCTTCCAAATTCTTTTGGAGGAAAGGACGACGTCTTTAAGGTGGCCCACAAGACCCTGGGTGATGCTGCTCCCACGTGCTTCTGCAACTTTTCCTCACGGTCCTCTTTCCCTGCTTTCTAAAAACCTACAAACTTAAGGGCCTCTCAGGAATTCCCTACCCATGTCAAGTTCTTTCCTGAAGCTTGTATGCCTTTGCACTTGCGAATCCCTCTGTGTGGAACTCTCTCTTCCCCGTTTACTGTCTAGTCAATCCCACATTCATCTTTGGGACCTCAGCGTAAATGTCACTTCAGTGGAGAAGCTGGATCACCCACTTGGACGGGCTAGGTCAGATCCCCTGTTACACACTTCCGTGACACGATATAGTTTTCCTTCACTAAATTTGTTGCGCTGTATATTTTCCTTTGCCATCCTTATTACAGTTTGTGATTTTTACGATTATTTGTTGTGGTCTATCTCTTCTATATGTTCCATGAGGTCGAAGACCAGTGTTGTTCACTATTGTGTTTACAGTGACTAACACATCCTTAAGTGAGTCAATGAACGAATGAAGGGGGAAGCTTGGGGGATCATAATAACAGGCAATCGAGGCATACTTTTCACTCTATCCTCATAACAACTCTGCGAGGAGATATCATCATCACCTTTTTTTCATAGGTAAGGAAACCAGAGTTCAGAGTTCACAGACGTGCTGTTACTTGTCCAGGATGTACAGGTCAGTTCTTCCAGGAAAAAGGATCTTTGAGATCAGTCTAAGTTTTAAAAAATAAGTAACTGCCTACTAATAAATTTCTCCGACTGCTTTGTCCTTTGTAAATGCTAAATAGTATTGATATCTCTTTGCCATTTCCCGGAGTTCTTCAGGATGAGCAAAACCAGTTACACCCCTTCTCATTGAGGGCAAAGCCTACTAAAAACCCTCAGGGAAAGTTCTGATGAGTGAAGAAAGCATTTCTTATTCATTGAAATGGAAAACACACAGAGAAAGGAGCTGGGTGGATTAAAGCAAATCAGGTAGAAAAAGAAGCTTGTGTGATAAAGGCTGGAACAAAGAAAATGGGCTAGATAAAGAAAGAGTAGAAGAGATAAGTCCAAGGACACAGGGAAACAAAGAAAAACAGACTTCTCGAGTCCTTGGGAAAGTCCAGAAAAGCACACAGTAAGGAAGATGCCCTTTTGTCTGAGCAAAACCAGTGGTGTTTCTGAACACCCAAGAGTTTAGTAGCAAATAGCAAGAGTGTCTGATGGCTACCTGGATTGTTTGCACCAAGATTTTAGAGTTTTTTGATGAATCAAGATTAATGTGGAGTTTTATATTTGCTCCTAATGTATATGTTTGAATATAGATGAAAGTGAGAGGAAATTCGAATAGGAGGACTTCCTCCTCTGCACTAGACCAAAATATATGATGTGTCCCCATCTCCCATGCTCCGTTCCCCATCTGGCACCACTCTGAGGTTCACCCTAACCCTTGTGAAATTAATTAAGCCATAGTGGCCTATGTAAGCAACCCAAAATTGGAGACTGTAAATGCCTCAAGGTTATGAAATCAAAATCCAAGGACAACCAATTGCCAACAGCCAGCGAGGCTTCAAGCTCCAGCCAGTCAAATAATTTCCTTTCTTTGTTTCCACACTTTCTCTATAAAAGTCTCTCCCTTTGCTCCTGTTGGCACCACACTCCTAACCACTTCCAGCGTGCGGCTGCCAGATTGGAATCGGTCTTTTCTCAAATAAACTCTTAAAATATGTAATATGCCTCAGTTTATCTTTTAACATTCCCTAACTGGGTTCAGCCATGGGAAAGTCATTTTCCTCCTCTAAATCTCTTCCCTTGTCTATAAAGTGGAGAGAATCATTCACAGCTCAAGAGTTGGCTCACAGAATGTCAGGAGGAGGAAGCACTCGAGGAGAGACCTTCTAGTACAATCTCAAACAGGATGTGTGAATCTCCATTGCATTATCTCACACACCCACCAACCTTTTTTTTTTTTTAATTCATTTATTTATTTTGATTGAGAACGCAAGCAGGGGAGGGGCAGAAAGAGAGGGAGACAGAGGATATGAAGTGGGCTCTGTACTGACAAAAGGGAGCCCGATGCGGGGCTCGAACTCATGAACCACAAGATCATGACCTAGGTGTTTACTTATATATATGCTCAACCAACTGAGCCACCCAGGTGCCCCTGGACTATATTTTTAAAGGAAATATGAATTTTTTAATGTTGTTTTGGAACGCAAAGTGGGAGGGAAGTAAGTCTTAAAGGTGCATCCTTGGGATATTGTCCCTCTATACCAGTGGGTCCCAAGGTGTGATCTTGGACCCGCAGTGGGGGGCAGCATCTGGGTATGTGTTAGAAATTCAAAATCTCTGGTCCTTCCCCAGACCTACTGAACAAGAGACTCTGAGGTTGAGGATCAGTAATATGTTTCCTGGCGAACTCTGCCCTTTAAAGTTTGAGAACGATTGCTTTATGCTACAAAGTGGTAAGCTTGGGTAGAGGGCTGGTGTAGCAGACAAGAAACAGAACAAGTGTATATTGATGTGTTTTCATCATTAAAAATGAAATAATATTAGGGTGAAGCATGTAAAATTGCCAGTAGTCAACTATTTTTGACCTACATAAAAGCAAAGTAAGATTGAATCTAAACGTGTATATTTTAGGAGGTATTATTATGAAGTTTCCATAACCTATGTGAAAAAAACCTTACAAAGGGTCTGGATATGAAAGTTCAATAAACACTAACTTCTCATCCTTTTTCCTGATGCTCGAAAACATACTGATCAGGACCTCTATTCTCAGAAACAAGCTCTAAAATTATTATCATGTGTGCCTTCCAGCGCCCAAGAAAGGCCAATGGCAGGCAGCTCATCCCATACTCACCAGAAGGAACTGTGTTCTTAGATAAATAATGTGCCACCAGCTCACGTTCCCTCTAAGAAAATAAGTAGTTGTCTCTCCCCAGTAATTAAGACAATCAGAGTAATAAAATGTCTAGATGTTTGCCTACACATACCTCTGGACAAATATAGCAGCTACATTTCCCCTCATCTACCTGCTTCTTTCAGGTATTTATGTATACCTAGTCCTTCCAGATTGTTCTTTTCTTGCAGCTACTTACCTGCAATTACATTCTTGTAAAATAACTGGCTTCTAGGAAGAGCTGGAAATGAGCACAGGGCTCAAAAGCAATTCCAAAGCAAGTCATGAACACAAAATTAAGACTCTTGACTGATGTCAGTGCAAATCAAGAGTGAGTCTCAGGTTTCTCTCGTCATGCTGGGTTTGTCAGTCAATGTGGTGCAATAGGTTGTGTTATTGGAAATGGCCTAGAAAGAAAAAACACAATTTCTAAACCAATCTATGTTAACTAGATGAATAATGTTAAGTCTGGATGATTAAGCTAAATGCATCTTATAATCCTTGATCGCTTCAAAGGAAAAGGTGGAGATGTAGTTGGAAGAGGAGGAGGAAGAAAGGAGAAGATCTGGAAAGAGAATGGAATGCTTTTCTTGAGTGAGTATGCTCTTTCCCCAAATTAAAGTGCTTAAAGGATCAGAATTCTGTCATTTGCATCTTTAAATAGTGCTCTCCCCCACATAGAGGAGGGAGGGACAGTCAATAGTCAATACTCATGAATGACTGCAGATACTGAGAAGATTAAGGGATCTATAGATTTCCATAGAGTAGATGGTTGACAGGATATACCCTTTTTATAAATGTTTACTTATTTATTTTTGAGAGAGAGAGAGAGCACAAGCAGGGGGAGGGGCAGGGAGAGAGGGAGAGAGAGAATCCCAAGCAAGCTCTACACTGTCAGCACAGACCCCAACACGGGGCTCCATCTGAGAAACCATGAGATCATGACCTGAGCCAAAATCAAGAGTTCGTCGCTTAACCAACTCAGCCACCCATGCAACCCAATAGGATATAGACACTTTATCAGGTGCCTCAGTTAGTGAAGACTTGCTTTGGACTGAATGTTTGTGTCCCCCCAAATTCATATGCCCAAACCCAAATCCCCAAGGTGATGGTATTTAGAGATGAGGTCTGTGGGGTTAATTAGATCACGAGGATGGAGCCCTCCTAAATGGAATTAGCTCTTCCCATTTGCCTGCCATATGAGGATACAATGAGAACATGGCTGTCTGTAAACCAGGAAGAAGGGCTTCACTAGAATATGACCATACTGGTACCTTGGTCTTGGACTTCCAGTCTCTAAAACAATGAGAAATCAATGTTTGTTGTTTAAGCTACCCAGTCTATGGCATCTTGTTATAGCAGCCCAACTGACTAAAATAACACTTTATTTGCCATTCAGTTTTTGAAATAATGATGCCTTATCCTTACCATCTGCCCCCCTACTTCAACTTGATGTATTATTATCAAAACACCTGTCCATATTGGAAATAGTCCACATGCTCAAGAGATCACTTTTTTTTTCTTTTTTTTTTTTTAGAATATTAGTGCCCTGCCTCTTTGTTGGTGTTCACTTAATTGGGGAAATGAATCTGTCCTTCTCAGTTCATTCCCAGAGCACACAGCCAGATGGATAATAACCTTCCAGCTCAAACGTGAGGTTACAGCGCTCTTGGGAGTTTGTAGTTATGTTTTTTCTTCCTAATGACAGTCTCCCTCTTGCTTCCTAGTCCAACCCATCTGACCTCCGTCTTTCAGATCCACCATCTGATAGTGGAGGGCAGGGCCACTTTGCAACCAAATTGGGGTGTGGTATAAACACTACAAGTTATAAAGAGTCTGACAATCTTGAGATAATTGGAACTATGTAAAGGCAATCTGTTATGTATTCTGTTCTTTCTTAATTATTCTTATGCACCCTCCTTTCACACACAATTTTGTTTTGAATACGTATGTGTATCTGATCATAAGAAGAAAAAAAAAAAGCTAGTTGTCATTTACTGTGAACCAATGATGCCTTCATACGTTTTCTCTGTCACCTAAGTATTAAAATTATATTCCCTTGTAAATAAGACAAAGATACTCCTTTCTATTAACTACAAAAACCTGAGAGTATGTTTTTTTTTCTTTTCAACCCGAACTTTCTGACTTAATCAAATAAAATGTTAAACAGGATGAAAAGGTACTTAACTTAAAGTAACATAAGGTCAATGTATTTCTCACGCGCGCGCACACACACACACACAAACATGTCTATGTCTCCCAAGACATGTCAATGGCTTTTCCTTCATTTCACCTCACTCTTTCTTCCCACATACAGGCCCCTACAGAATTAGCCCAAAACACAGCATAAGAGAATCTTGTCAGAGATGTCCAAGAGAGCACCCTTTCTGGCAGCTCTCATCAGCACACAGTCCATTCACCCTACTTTTGTCAAATTCATTGACCTATAAGCACCCTTAGCACTTTCCCAGTCCTCTTCCTGCATGCGTTTGCTAGGGCTCCCATAAAAAAGTACTGATGACTGGGTGGCTTAAACTACGGCGGTTGTTTTCCTCAGTTCCAGAGGCTAGAGAATGTCAGCATGGCTGGATTCTTCTCAAGACCTAGTTCCTTGCCTGTGTCTTCACCTGGTCTTCCTCCATACGTGCCTGTGTCCGAATTTCCTCTTTTTATAAGTACACCAGCCTGACTGGATTGGGGCCCAACCTAAGGATTTCATTTAACCTTAATTAGCTCTTTAAAAACCTATCTCCAGGGACACCTGGGTGGCTCAGTCCATTAAGCATCCGACTCTTGATTTTGACTCATGTCGTGATCTCACAGTGTATGAGTTTAAGCCCCACATTGGGCTCTGTGCTGACAAAATGAGGTTTGCTTGGGATTCTGTCTCCCTCTCTCTCTGCCACTCCCCCACTTGCTCTCCCTCTCTTTCAAAATGAATAAGTTTTTAAAAAGTTTTTAGATAAAGACCTATCTCCAAATACAGTCACTTCCTGAGGTACTGGAGCTTAGGACTTCAAGATATGAATTTGAGGTGGGGATGGTGTGAAATTTTGCCCAGAATACCCCCTTATAATAGCCAAGATATAAAAACAACCTAAGTGTCCATTGATAGATGAATGGATAAAGAAGAGGTTACACACACACACACACACACAAAATGTAATATTACTCAGTCATAAAAAAGAATGAAATCTTGTCATTCATGATGATATGGATAGACCTAGAAAGTATATGCTAAGTGAATATGTCAGATAGAGAAAGATGAATACTATATGACTTCATTTATGTGTGAAGTCTCAAAAAAAAAAAAAAAAAGAACAAACAAACAGTAACAACAAGAAAATAGAACTAGAGTATAGACTCATAAACTGAGAACAAACTGGTGGTTGCCAGAGAAGACTGGGGTGGTGAGATAGGCAAAATAGGGGGATTAATAGAATGTGAGGGCGATCTGGCTGCGACATCTGTCACCCCATTGATCTCCAGGGTTGATTCGGCTGATCTGGCTGGCTAGGCGGGTGTCCCCTTCCTCCCTCACCACTCCATGTGCGTCCCTCCCGAAGCTGCGCGCTCGGTCGAAGAGGACGACATTCCCTGATAGAGGAGGACCATTCTTCGGTCAAGGGTATACGAGTAGCTATGCTCCCCTGCTAGAACCTCCAAACAAGCTCTCAAGGTCCATTTATAGGAGAACGTAGGGTAGTCAAGCTTCCAAGACTCCAGACACATCCAAATGAGGCGCTGCACATGGCAGTCTGCCTTTCTAAAAA